>NW_027663951.1:15000-37969 GCF_964034855.1 Anser brachyrhynchus | reverse complement strand
CAACCCCACACTCAACAGGACTCTGCGTCTTCACTCTTTCCTAACAACCCTAAACATAACCCTAACCGCAACAAGAAGCTGAACCCGAGTTAGACCCGAAAAAACACGTACGGTGCCACTTTCTGCCATCAAAAAGTGCTCTCAGCGGAAGCCTTTGGGTACACCTGAACTCCCTGGGGGAGCCTTTACGCAACCCCACACTCAACAGGACTCTGCGTCTTCACTCTTTCCTAACAACCCTAAACATAACCCTAACCGCAACAAGAAGCTGAACCCGAGTTAGACCCGAAAAAACACGTACGGTGCCACTTTCTGCCATCAAAAAGTGCTCTCAGCGGAAGCCTTTGGGTACACCTGAACTCCCTGGGGGAGCCTTTACGCAACCCCACACTCAACAGGACTCTGCGTCTTCACTCTTTCCTAACAACCCTAAACATAACCCTAACCGCAACAAGAAGCTGAACCCGAGTTAGACCCGAAAAAACACGTACGGTGCCACTTTCTGCCATCAAAAAGTGCTCTCAGCGGAAGCCTTTGGGTACACCTGAACTCCCTGGGGGAGCCTTTACGCAACCCCACACTCAACAGGACTCTGCGTCTTCACTCTTTCCTAACAACCCTAAACATAACCCTAACCGCAACAAGAAGCTGAACCCGAGTTAGACCCGAAAAAACACGTACGGTGCCACTTTCTGCCATCAAAAAGTGCTCTCAGCGGAAGCCTTTGGGTACACCTGAACTCCCTGGGGGAGCCTTTACGCAACCCCACACTCAACAGGACTCTGCGTCTTCACTCTTTCCTAACAACCCTAAACATAACCCTAACCGCAACAAGAAGCTGAACCCGAGTTAGACCCGAAAAAACACGTACGGTGCCACTTTCTGCCATCCAAAAGTGCTCTCAGCGGAAGCCTTTGGGTACACCTGAACTCCCTGGGGGAGCCTTTACGCAACCCCACACTCAACAGGACTCTGCGTCTTCACTCTTTCCTAACAACCCTAAACATAACCCTAACCGCAACAAGAAGCTGAACCCGAGTTAGACCCGAAAAAACACGTACGGTGCCACTTTCTGCCATCAAAAAGTGCTCTCAGCGGAAGCCTTTGGGTACACCTGAACTCCCTGGGGGAGCCTTTACGCAACCCCACACTCAACAGGACTCTGCGTCTTCACTCTTTCCTAACAACCCTAAACATAACCCTAACCGCAACAAGAAGCTGAACCCGAGTTAGACCCGAAAAAACACGTACGGTGCCACTTTCTGCCATCCAAAAGTGCTCTCAGCGGAAGCCTTTGGGTACACCTGAACTCCCTGGGGGAGCCTTTACGCAACCCCACACTCAACAGGACTCTGCGTCTTCACTCTTTCCTAACAACCCTAAACATAACCCTAACCGCAACAAGAAGCTGAACCCGAGTTAGACCCGAAAAAACACGTACGGTGCCACTTTCTGCCATCAAAAAGTGCTCTCAGCGGAAGCCTTTGGGTACACCTGAACTCCCTGGGGGAGCCTTTACGCAACCCCACACTCAACAGGACTCTGCGTCTTCACTCTTTCCTAACAACCCTAAACATAACCCTAACCGCAACAAGAAGCTGAACCCGAGTTAGACCCGAAAAAACACGTACGGTGCCACTTTCTGCCATCAAAAAGTGCTCTCAGCGGAAGCCTTTGGGTACACCTGAACTCCCTGGGGGAGCCTTTACGCAACCCCACACTCAACAGGACTCTGCGTCTTCACTCTTTCCTAACAACCCTAAACATAACCCTAACCGCAACAAGAAGCTGAACCCGAGTTAGACCCGAAAAAACACGTACGGTGCCACTTTCTGCCATCAAAAAGTGCTCTCAGCGGAAGCCTTTGGGTACACCTGAACTCCCTGGGGGAGCCTTTACGCAACCCCACACTCAACAGGACTCTGCGTCTTCACTCTTTCCTAACAACCCTAAACATAACCCTAACCGCAACAAGAAGCTGAACCCGAGTTAGACCCGAAAAAACACGTACGGTGCCACTTTCTGCCATCAAAAAGTGCTCTCAGCGGAAGCCTTTGGGTACACCTGAACTCCCTGGGGGAGCCTTTACGCAACCCCACACTCAACAGGACTCTGCGTCTTCACTCTTTCCTAACAACCCTAAACATAACCCTAACCGCAACAAGAAGCTGAACCCGAGTTAGACCCGAAAAAACACGTACGGTGCCACTTTCTGCCATCAAAAAGTGCTCTCAGCGGAAGCCTTTGGGTACACCTGAACTCCCTGGGGGAGCCTTTACGCAACCCCACACTCAACAGGACTCTGCGTCTTCACTCTTTCCTAACAACCCTAAACATAACCCTAACCGCAACAAGAAGCTGAACCCGAGTTAGACCCGAAAAAACACGTACGGTGCCACTTTCTGCCATCAAAAGTGCTCTCAGCGGAAGCCTTTGGGTACACCTGAACTCCCTGGGGGAGCCTTTACGCAACCCCACACTCAACAGGACTCTGCGTCTTCACTCTTTCCTAACAACCCTAAACATAACCCTAACCGCAACAAGAAGCTGAACCCGAGTTAGACCCGAAAAAACACGTACGGTGCCACTTTCTGCCATCAAAAAGTGCTCTCAGCGGAAGCCTTTGGGTACACCTGAACTCCCTGGGGGAGCCTTTACGCAACCCCACACTCAACAGGACTCTGCGTCTTCACTCTTTCCTAACAACCCTAAACATAACCCTAACCGCAACAAGAAGCTGAACCCGAGTTAGACCCGAAAAAACACGTACGGTGCCACTTTCTGCCATCCAAAAGTGCTCTCAGCGGAAGCCTTTGGGTACACCTGAACTCCCTGGGGGAGCCTTTACGCAACCCCACACTCAACAGGACTCTGCGTCTTCACTCTTTCCTAACAACCCTAAACATAACCCTAACCGCAACAAGAAGCTGAACCCGAGTTAGACCCGAAAAAACACGTACGGTGCCACTTTCTGCCATCAAAAAGTGCTCTCAGCGGAAGCCTTTGGGTACACCTGAACTCCCTGGGGGAGCCTTTACGCAACCCCACACTCAACAGGACTCTGCGTCTTCACTCTTTCCTAACAACCCTAAACATAACCCTAACCGCAACAAGAAGCTGAACCCGAGTTAGACCCGAAAAAACACGTACGGTGCCACTTTCTGCCATCAAAAAGTGCTCTCAGCGGAAGCCTTTGGGTACACCTGAACTCCCTGGGGGAGCCTTTACGCAACCCCACACTCAACAGGACTCTGCGTCTTCACTCTTTCCTAACAACCCTAAACATAACCCTAACCGCAACAAGAAGCTGAACCCGAGTTAGACCCGAAAAAACACGTACGGTGCCACTTTCTGCCATCAAAAAGTGCTCTCAGCGGAAGCCTTTGGGTACACCTGAACTCCCTGGGGGAGCCTTTACGCAACCCCACACTCAACAGGACTCTGCGTCTTCACTCTTTCCTAACAACCCTAAACATAACCCTAACCGCAACAAGAAGCTGAACCCGAGTTAGACCCGAAAAAACACGTACGGTGCCACTTTCTGCCATCAAAAAGTGCTCTCAGCGGAAGCCTTTGGGTACACCTGAACTCCCTGGGGGAGCCTTTACGCAACCCCACACTCAACAGGACTCTGCGTCTTCACTCTTTCCTAACAACCCTAAACATAACCCTAACCGCAACAAGAAGCTGAACCCGAGTTAGACCCGAAAAAACACGTACGGTGCCACTTTCTGCCATCAAAAAGTGCTCTCAGCGGAAGCCTTTGGGTACACCTGAACTCCCTGGGGGAGCCTTTACGCAACCCCACACTCAACAGGACTCTGCGTCTTCACTCTTTCCTAACAACCCTAAACATAACCCTAACCGCAACAAGAAGCTGAACCCGAGTTAGACCCGAAAAAACACGTACGGTGCCACTTTCTGCCATCCAAAAGTGCTCTCAGCGGAAGCCTTTGGGTACACCTGAACTCCCTGGGGGAGCCTTTACGCAACCCCACACTCAACAGGACTCTGCGTCTTCACTCTTTCCTAACAACCCTAAACATAACCCTAACCGCAACAAGAAGCTGAACCCGAGTTAGACCCGAAAAAACACGTACGGTGCCACTTTCTGCCATCAAAAAGTGCTCTCAGCGGAAGCCTTTGGGTACACCTGAACTCCCTGGGGGAGCCTTTACGCAACCCCACACTCAACAGGACTCTGCGTCTTCACTCTTTCCTAACAACCCTAAACATAACCCTAACCGCAACAAGAAGCTGAACCCGAGTTAGACCCGAAAAAACACGTACGGTGCCACTTTCTGCCATCAAAAAGTGCTCTCAGCGGAAGCCTTTGGGTACACCTGAACTCCCTGGGGGAGCCTTTACGCAACCCCACACTCAACAGGACTCTGCGTCTTCACTCTTTCCTAACAACCCTAAACATAACCCTAACCGCAACAAGAAGCTGAACCCGAGTTAGACCCGAAAAAACACGTACGGTGCCACTTTCTGCCATCAAAAAGTGCTCTCAGCGGAAGCCTTTGGGTACACCTGAACTCCCTGGGGGAGCCTTTACGCAACCCCACACTCAACAGGACTCTGCGTCTTCACTCTTTCCTAACAACCCTAAACATAACCCTAACCGCAACAAGAAGCTGAACCCGAGTTAGACCCGAAAAAACACGTACGGTGCCACTTTCTGCCATCAAAAAGTGCTCTCAGCGGAAGCCTTTGGGTACACCTGAACTCCCTGGGGGAGCCTTTACGCAACCCCACACTCAACAGGACTCTGCGTCTTCACTCTTTCCTAACAACCCTAAACATAACCCTAACCGCAACAAGAAGCTGAACCCGAGTTAGACCCGAAAAAACACGTACGGTGCCACTTTCTGCCATCAAAAAGTGCTCTCAGCGGAAGCCTTTGGGTACACCTGAACTCCCTGGGGGAGCCTTTACGCAACCCCACACTCAACAGGACTCTGCGTCTTCACTCTTTCCTAACAACCCTAAACATAACCCTAACCGCAACAAGAAGCTGAACCCGAGTTAGACCCGAAAAAACACGTACGGTGCCACTTTCTGCCATCAAAAAGTGCTCTCAGCGGAAGCCTTTGGGTACACCTGAACTCCCTGGGGGAGCCTTTACGCAACCCCACACTCAACAGGACTCTGCGTCTTCACTCTTTCCTAACAACCCTAAACATAACCCTAACCGCAACAAGAAGCTGAACCCGAGTTAGACCCGAAAAAACACGTACGGTGCCACTTTCTGCCATCCAAAAGTGCTCTCAGCGGAAGCCTTTGGGTACACCTGAACTCCCTGGGGGAGCCTTTACGCAACCCCACACTCAACAGGACTCTGCGTCTTCACTCTTTCCTAACAACCCTAAACATAACCCTAACCGCAACAAGAAGCTGAACCCGAGTTAGACCCGAAAAAACACGTACGGTGCCACTTTCTGCCATCAAAAAGTGCTCTCAGCGGAAGCCTTTGGGTACACCTGAACTCCCTGGGGGAGCCTTTACGCAACCCCACACTCAACAGGACTCTGCGTCTTCACTCTTTCCTAACAACCCTAAACATAACCCTAACCGCAACAAGAAGCTGAACCCGAGTTAGACCCGAAAAAACACGTACGGTGCCACTTTCTGCCATCAAAAAGTGCTCTCAGCGGAAGCCTTTGGGTACACCTGAACTCCCTGGGGGAGCCTTTACGCAACCCCACACTCAACAGGACTCTGCGTCTTCACTCTTTCCTAACAACCCTAAACATAACCCTAACCGCAACAAGAAGCTGAACCCGAGTTAGACCCGAAAAAACACGTACGGTGCCACTTTCTGCCATCAAAAAGTGCTCTCAGCGGAAGCCTTTGGGTACACCTGAACTCCCTGGGGGAGCCTTTACGCAACCCCACACTCAACAGGACTCTGCGTCTTCACTCTTTCCTAACAACCCTAAACATAACCCTAACCGCAACAAGAAGCTGAACCCGAGTTAGACCCGAAAAAACACGTACGGTGCCACTTTCTGCCATCAAAAGTGCTCTCAGCGGAAGCCTTTGGGTACACCTGAACTCCCTGGGGGAGCCTTTACGCAACCCCACACTCAACAGGACTCTGCGTCTTCACTCTTTCCTAACAACCCTAAACATAACCCTAACCGCAACAAGAAGCTGAACCCGAGTTAGACCCGAAAAAACACGTACGGTGCCACTTTCTGCCATCAAAAAGTGCTCTCAGCGGAAGCCTTTGGGTACACCTGAACTCCCTGGGGGAGCCTTTACGCAACCCCACACTCAACAGGACTCTGCGTCTTCACTCTTTCCTAACAACCCTAAACATAACCCTAACCGCAACAAGAAGCTGAACCCGAGTTAGACCCGAAAAAACACGTACGGTGCCACTTTCTGCCATCAAAAAGTGCTCTCAGCGGAAGCCTTTGGGTACACCTGAACTCCCTGGGGGAGCCTTTACGCAACCCCACACTCAACAGGACTCTGCGTCTTCACTCTTTCCTAACAACCCTAAACATAACCCTAACCGCAACAAGAAGCTGAACCCGAGTTAGACCCGAAAAAACACGTACGGTGCCACTTTCTGCCATCAAAAAGTGCTCTCAGCGGAAGCCTTTGGGTACACCTGAACTCCCTGGGGGAGCCTTTACGCAACCCCACACTCAACAGGACTCTGCGTCTTCACTCTTTCCTAACAACCCTAAACATAACCCTAACCGCAACAAGAAGCTGAACCCGAGTTAGACCCGAAAAAACACGTACGGTGCCACTTTCTGCCATCCAAAAGTGCTCTCAGCGGAAGCCTTTGGGTACACCGCCTTTGGGTACACCTGAACTCCCTGGGGGAGCCTTTACGCAACCCCACACTCACAGGACTCTGCGTCTTCACTCTTCCTAACAACCCTAAACATAACCCTAACCGCAACAAGAAGCTGAACCCGAGTTAGACCCGAAAAAACACGTACGGTGCCACTTTCTGCCATCCAAAAGTGCTCTCAGCGGAAGCCTTTGGGTACACCTGAACTCCCTGGGGGAGCCTTTACGCAACCCCACACTCAACAGGACTCTGCGTCTTCACTCTTTCCTAACAACCCTAAACATAACCCTAACCGCAACAAGAAGCTGAACCCGAGTTAGACCCGAAAAAACACGTACGGTGCCACTTTCTGCCATCAAAAAGTGCTCTCAGCGAAGCCTTTGGGTACACCTGAACTCCCTGGGGAGCCTTTACGCAACCCCACACTCAACAGGACTCTGCGTCTTCACTCTTTCCTAACAACCCTAAACATAACCCTAACCGCAACAAGAAGCTGAACCCGAGTTAGACCCGAAAAAACACGTACGGTGCCACTTTCTGCCATCAAAAGTGCTCTCAGCGGAAGCCTTTGGGTACACCTGAACTCCCTGGGGGAGCCTTTACGCAACCCCACACTCAACAGGACTCTGCGTCTTCACTCTTTCCTAACAACCCTAAACATAACCCTAACCGCAACAAGAAGCTGAACCCGAGTTAGACCCGAAAAAACACGTACGGTGCCACTTTCTGCCATCCAAAAGTGCTCTCAGCGGAAGCCTTTGGGTACACCTGAACTCCCTGGGGGAGCCTTTACGCAACCCCACACTCAACAGGACTCTGCGTCTTCACTCTTTCCTAACAACCCTAAACATAACCCTAACCGCAACAAGAAGCTGAACCCGAGTTAGACCCGAAAAAACACGTACGGTGCCACTTTCTGCCATCAAAAAGTGCTCTCAGCGGAAGCCTTTGGGTACACCTGAACTCCCTGGGGAGCCTTTACGCAACCCCACACTCAACAGGACTCTGCGTCTTCACTCTTTCCTAACAACCCTAAACATAACCCTAACCGCAACAAGAAGCTGAACCCGAGTTAGACCCGAAAAAACACGTACGGTGCCACTTTCTGCCATCCAAAAGTGCTCTCAGCGGAAGCCTTTGGGTACACCTGAACTCCCTGGGGGAGCCTTTACGCAACCCCACACTCAACAGGACTCTGCGTCTTCACTCTTTCCTAACAACCCTAAACATAACCCTAACCGCAACAAGAAGCTGAACCCGAGTTAGACCCGAAAAAACACGTACGGTGCCACTTTCTGCCATCAAAAAGTGCTCTCAGCGGAAGCCTTTGGGTACACCTGAACTCCCTGGGGGAGCCTTTACGCAACCCCACACTCAACAGGACTCTGCGTCTTCACTCTTTCCTAACAACCCTAAACATAACCCTAACCGCAACAAGAAGCTGAACCCGAGTTAGACCCGAAAAAACACGTACGGTGCCACTTTCTGCCATCAAAAAGTGCTCTCAGCGGAAGCCTTTGGGTACACCTGAACTCCCTGGGGGAGCCTTTACGCAACCCCACACTCAACAGGACTCTGCGTCTTCACTCTTTCCTAACAACCCTAAACATAACCCTAACCGCAACAAGAAGCTGAACCCGAGTTAGACCCGAAAAAACACGTACGGTGCCACTTTCTGCCATCAAAAGTGCTCTCAGCGGAAGCCTTTGGGTACACCTGAACTCCCTGGGGGAGCCTTTACGCAACAGGACTCTGCGTCTTCACTCTTTCCTAACAACCCTAAACATAACCCTAACCGCAACAAGAAGCTGAACCCGAGTTAGACCCGAAAAAACACGTACGGTGCCACTTTCTGCCATCCAAAAGTGCTCTCAGCGGAAGCCTTTGGGTACACCTGAACTCCCTGGGGGAGCCTTTACGCAACCCCACACTCGAACAGGACTCTGCGTCTTCACTCTTTCCTAACAACCCTAAACATAACCCTAACCGCAACAAGAAGCTCAACCCGAGTTAGACCCGAAAAAACACGTACGGTGCCACTTTCTGCCATCAAAAAGTGCTCTCAGCGGAAGCCTTTGGGTACACCTGAACTCCCTGGGGGAGCCTTTACGCAACCCCACACTCAACAGGACTCTGCGTCTTCACTCTTTCCTAACAACCCTAAACATAACCCTAACCGCAACAAGAAGCTGAACCCGAGTTAGACCCGAAAAAACACGTACGTGCCACTTTCTGCCATCAAAAAGTGCTCTCAGCGGAAGCCTTTGGGTACACCTGAACTCCCTGGGGGAGCCTTTACGCAACCCCACACTCAACAGGACTCTGCGTCTTCACTCTTTCCTAACAACCCTAAACATAACCCTAACCGCAACAAGAAGCTCAACCCGAGTTAGACCCGAAAAAACACGTACGGTGCCAACTTTCTGCCATCAAAAAGTGCTCTCAGCGAAGCTTTGGGTACACCTGAACTCCCTGGGGAGCCTTTACGCAACCCCGCACTCAACAGGACTCTGCGTCTTCACTCTTTCCTAACAACCCTAAACATAACCCTAACCGCAACAAGAAGCTGAACCCGAGTTAGACCCGAAAAAACACGTACGGTGCCACTTTCTGCCATCAAAAAGTGCTCTCAGCGGAAGCCTTTGGGTACACCTGAACTCCCTGGGGGAGCCTTTACGCAACCCCACACTCAACAGGACTCTGCGTCTTCACTCTTTCCTAACAACCCTAAACATAACCCTAACCGCAACAAGAAGCTCAACCCGAGTTAGACCCGAAAAAACACGTACGGTGCCACTTTCTGCCATCAAAAAGTGCTCTCAGCGGAAGCCTTTGGGTACACCTGAACTCCCTGGGGGAGCCTTTACGCAACCCCACACTCAACAGGACTCTGCGTCTTCACTCTTTCCTAACAACCCTAAACATAACCCTAACCGCAACAAGAAGCTGAACCCGAGTTAGACCCGAAAAAACACGTACGGTGCCACTTTCTGCCATCAAAAAGTGCTCTCAGCGGAAGCCTTTGGGTACACCTGAACTCCCTGGGGGAGCCTTTACGCAACCCCACACTCAACAGGACTCTGCGTCTTCACTCTTTCCTAACAACCCTAAACATAACCCTAACCGCAACAAGAAGCTCAACCCGAGTTAGACCCGAAAAAAACACGTACGGTGCCACTTTCTGCCATCAAAAAGTGCTCTCAGCGGAAGCCTTTGGGTACACCTGAACTCCCTGGGGGAGCCTTTACGCAACCGCACACTCAACAGGACTCTGCGTCTTCACTCTTTCCTAACAACCCTAAACATAACCCTAACCGCAACAAGAAGCTGAACCCGAGTTAGACCCGAAAAAACACGTACGGTGCCACTTTCTGCCATCAAAAAGTGCTCTCAGCGGAAGCCTTTGGGTACACCTGAACTCCCTGGGGGAGCCTTTACAGCAACCCCACACTCAACAGGACTCTGCGTCTTCACTCTTTCCTAACAACCCTAAACATAACCCTAACCGCAACAAGAAGCTCAACCCGAGTTAGACCCGAAAAAACACGTACGGTGCCACTTTCTGCCATCAAAAAGTGCTCTCAGCGGAAGCCTTTGGGTACACTGAACTCCCTGGGGGAGCCTTTACGCAACCCCACACTCAACAGGACTCTGCGTCTTCACTCTTTCCTAACAACCCTAAACATAACCCTAACCGCAACAAGAAGCTGAACCCGAGTTAGACCCGAAAAAACACGTACGGTGCCACTTTCTGCCATCAAAAAGTGCTCTCAGCGGAAGCCTTTGGGTACACCTGAACTCCCTGGGGGAGCCTTTACGCAACCCCACACTCAACAGGACTCTGCGTCTTCACTCTTTCCTAACAACCCTAAACATAACCCTAACCGCAACAAGAAGCTGAACCCGAGTTAGACCCGAAAAAACACGTACGGTGCCACTTTCTGCCATCAAAAAGTGCTCTCAGCGGAAGCCTTTGGGTACACCTGAACTCCCTGGGGGAGCCTTTACGCAACCCCACACTCAACAGGACTCTGCGTCTTCACTCTTTCCTAACAACCCTAAACATAACCCTAACCGCAACAAGAAGCTGAACCCGAGTTAGACCCGAAAAAACACGTACGGTGCCACTTTCTGCCATCAAAAAGTGCTCTCAGCGGAAGCCTTTGGGTACACCTGAACTCCCTGGGGGAGCCTTTACGCAACCGCACACTCAACAGGACTCTGCGTCTTCACTCTTTCCTAACAACCCTAAACATAACCCTAACCGCAACAAGAAGCTGAACCCGAGTTAGACCCGAAAAAACACGTACGGTGCCACTTTCTGCCATCAAAAAGTGCTCTCAGCGGAAGCCTTTGGGTACACCTGAACTCCCTGGGGGAGCCTTTACGCAACCCCACACTCAACAGGACTCTGCGTCTTCACTCTTTCCTAACAACCCTAAATATAACCCTAACCGCAACAAGAAGCTGAACCCGAGTTAGACCCGAAAAAACACGTACGGTGCCACTTTCTGCCATCAAAAAGTGCTCTCAGCGGAAGCCTTTGGGTACACCTGAACTCCCTGGGGGAGCCTTTACGCAACCCCACACTCAACAGGACTCTGCGTCTTCACTCTTTCCTAACAACCCTAAACATAACCCTAACCGCAACAAGAAGCTGAACCCGAGTTAGACCCGAAAAAACACGTACGGTGCCACTTTCTGCCATCAAAAAGTGCTCTCAGCGGAAGCCTTTGGGTACACCTGAACTCCCTGGGGGAGCCTTTACGCAACCCCACACTCAACAGGACTCTGCGTCTTCACTCTTTCCTAACAACCCTAAACATAACCCTAACCGCAACAAGAAGCTCAACCCGAGTTAGACCCGAAAAAACACGTACGGTGCCACTTTCTGCCATCCAAAAGTGCTCTCAGCGGAAGCCTTTGGGTACACCTGAACTCCCTGGGGGAGCCTTTACGCAACCCCACACTCAACAGGACTCTGCGTCTTCACTCTTTCCTAACAACCCTAAACATAACCCTAACCGCAACAAGAAGCTGAACCCGAGTTAGACCCGAAAAAACACGTACGGTGCCACTTTCTGCCATCAAAAAGTGCTCTCAGCGGAAGCCTTTGGGTACACGTGAACTCCCTGGGGGAGCCTTTACGCAACCCCACACTCAACAGGACTCTGCGTCTTCACTCTTTCCTAACAACCCTAAACATAACCCTAACCGCAACAAGAAGCTGAACCCGAGTTAGACCCGAAAAAACACGTACGGTGCCACTTTCTGCCATCAAAAAGTGCTCTCAGCGGAAGCCTTTGGGTACACCTGAACTCCCTGGGGGAGCCTTTACGCAACCCCACACTCAACAGGACTCTGCGTCTTCACTCTTTCCTAACAACCCTAAACATAACCCTAACCGCAACAAGAAGCTCAACCCGAGTTAGACCCGAAAAAAACACGTACGGTGCCACTTTCTGCCATCAAAAAGTGCTCTCAGCGGAAGCCTTTGGGTACACCTGAACTCCCTGGGGGAGCCTTTACGCAACCCCACACTCAACAGGACTCTGCGTCTTCACTCTTTCCTAACAACCCTAAACATAACCCTAACCGCAACAAGAAGCTGAACCCGAGTTAGACCCGAAAAAACACGTACGGTGCCACTTTCTGCCATCAAAAAGTGCTCTCAGCGGAAGCCTTTGGGTACACCTGAACTCCCTGGGGGAGCCTTTACGCAACCCCACACTCAACAGGACTCTGCGTCTTCACTCTTTCCTAACAACCCTAAACATAACCCTAACCGCAACAAGAAGCTGAACCCGAGTTAGACCCGAAAAAACACGTACGATGCCACTTTCTGCCATCAAAAAGTGCTCTCAGCGGAAGCCTTTGGGAACACCTGAACTCCCTGGGGGAGCCTTTACGCAACCCCACACTCAACAGGACTCTGCGTCTTCACTCTTTCCTAACAACCCTAAACATAACCCTAACCGCAACAAGAAGCTGAACCCGAGTTAGACCCGAAAAAACACGTACGGTGCCACTTTCTGCCATCAAAAAGTGCTCTCAGCGGAAGCCTTTGGGAACACCTGAACTCCCTGGGGGAGCCTTTACGCAACCCCACACTCAACAGGACTCTGCGTCTTCACTCTTTCCTAACAACCCTAAACATAACCCTAACCGCAACAAGAAGCTGAACCCGAGTTAGACCCGAAAAAACACGTACGGTGCCACTTTCTGCCATCAAAAAGTGCTCTCAGCGGAAGCCTTTGGGAACACCTGAACTCCCTGGGGGAGCCTTTACGCAACCCCACACTCAACAGGACTCTGCGTCTTCACTCTTTCCTAACAACCCTAAACATAACCCTAACCGCAACAAGAAGCTGAACCCGAGTTAGACCCGAAAAAACACGTACGGTGCCACTTTCTGCCATCAAAAAGTGCTCTCAGCGGAAGCCTTTGGGTACACCTGAACTCCCTGGGGGAGCCTTTACGCAACCCCACACTCAACAGGACTCTGCGTCTTCACTCTTTCCTAACAACCCTAAACATAACCCTAACCGCAACAAGAAGCTCAACCCGAGTTAGACCCGAAAAAACACGTACGGTGCCACTTTCTGCCATCCAAAAGTGCTCTCAGCGGAAGCCTTTGGGTACACCTGAACTCCCTGGGGGAGCCTTTACGCAACCCCACACTCAACAGGACTCTGCGTCTTCACTCTTTCCTAACAACCCTAAACATAACCCTAACCGCAACAAGAAGCTGAACCCGAGTTAGACCCGAAAAAACACGTACGGTGCCACTTTCTGCCATCAAAAAGTGCTCTCAGCGGAAGCCTTTGGGTACACGTGAACTCCCTGGGGGAGCCTTTACGCAACCCCACACTCAACAGGACTCTGCGTCTTCACTCTTTCCTAACAACCCTAAACATAACCCTAACCGCAACAAGAAGCTGAACCCGAGTTAGACCCGAAAAAACACGTACGGTGCCACTTTCTGCCATCAAAAAGTGCTCTCAGCGGAAGCCTTTGGGTACACGTGAACTCCCTGGGGGAGCCTTTACGCAACCCCACACTCAACAGGACTCTGCGTCTTCACTCTTTCCTAACAACCCTAAACATAACCCTAACCGCAACAAGAAGCTGAACCCGAGTTAGACCCGAAAAAAACACGTACGGTGCCACTTTCTGCCATCAAAAAGTGCTCTCAGCGGAAGCCTTTGGGAACACCTGAACTCCCTGGGGGAGCCTTTATGCAACCCCACACTCAACAGGACTCTGCGTCTTCACTCTTTCCTAACAACCCTAAACATAACCCTAACCGCAACAAGAAGCTGAACCCGAGTTAGACCCGAAAAAACACGTACGGTGCCACTTTCTGCCATCAAAAAGTGCTCTCAGCGGAAGCCTTTGGGTACACCTGAACTCCCTGGGGGAGCCTTTACGCAACCCCACACTCAACAGGACTCTGCGTCTTCACTCTTTCCTAACAACCCTAAACATAACCCTAACCGCAACAAGAAGCTCAACCCGAGTTAGACCCGAAAAAACACGTACGGTGCCACTTTCTGCCATCAAAAAGTGCTCTCAGCGGAAGCCTTTGGTACACCTGAACTCCCTGGGGGAGCCTTTACGCAACCCCACACTCAACAGGACTCTGCGTCTTCACTCTTTCCTAACAACCCTAAACATAACCCCCTAACCGCAACAAGAAGCTGAACCCGAGTTAGACCCGAAAAAACACGTACGGTGCCACTTTCTGCCATCAAAAAGTGCTCTCAGCGGAAGCCTTTGGGTACACCTGAACTCCCTGGGGGAGCCTTTACGCAACCCCACACTCAACAGGACTCTGCGTCTTCACTCTTTCCTAACAACCCTAAACATAACCCTAACCGCAACAAGAAGCTGAACCCGAGTTAGACCCGAAAAAACACGTACGGTGCCACTTTCTGCCATCAAAAAGTGCTCTCAGCGGAAGCCTTTGGGTACACCTGAACTCCCTGGGGGAGCCTTTACGCAACCCCACACTCAACAGGACTCTGCGTCTTCACTCTTTCCTAACAACCCTAAACATAACCCTAACCGCAACAAGAAGCTGAACCCGAGTTAGACCCGAAAAAACACGTACGGTGCCACTTTCTGCCATCAAAAAGTGCTCTCAGCGTAAGCCTTTGGGTACACCTGAACTCCCTGGGGGAGCCTTTACGCAACCCCACACTCAACAGGACTCTGCGTCTTCGCTCTTTCCTAACAACCCTAAACATAACCCTAACCGCAACAAGAAGCTGAACCCGAGTTAGACCCGAAAAAACACGTACGGTGCCACTTTCTGCCATCAAAAAGTGCTCTCAGCGGAAGCCTTTGGGTACACGTGAACTCCCTGGGGGAGCCTTTACGCAACCCCACACTCAACAGGACTCTGCGTCTTCACTCTTTCCTAACAACCCTAAACATAACCCTAACCGCAACAAGAAGCTGAACCCGAGTTAGACCCGAAAAAACACGTACGGTGCCACTTTCTGCCATCAAAAAGTGCTCTCAGCGGAAGCCTTTGGGTACACCTGAACTCCCTGGGGGAGCCTTTACGCAACCCCACACTCAACAGGACTCTGCGTCTTCACTCTTTCCTAACAACCCTAAACATAACCCTAACCGCAACAAGAAGCTGAACCCGAGTTAGACCCGAAAAAACACGTACGGTGCCACTTTCTGCCATCAAAAAGTGCTCTCAGCGGAAGCCTTTGGGTACACGTGAACTCCCTGGGGGAGCCTTTACGCAACCCCACACTCAACAGGACTCTGCGTCTTCACTCTTTCCTAACAACCCTAAACATAACCCTAACCGCAACAAGAAGCTGAACCCGAGTTAGACCCGAAAAAACACGTACGGTGCCACTTTCTGCCATCCAAAAGTGCTCTCAGCGGAAGCCTTTGGGTACACCTGAACTCCCTGGGGGAGCCTTTACGCAACCCCACACTCAACAGGACTCTGCGTCTTCACTCTTTCCTAACAACCCTAAACATAACCCTAACCGCAACAAGAAGCTGAACCCGAGTTAGACCCGAAAAAACACGAACGGTGCCACTTTCTGCCATCAAAAAGTGCTCTCAGCGGAAGCCTTTGGGTACACGTGAACTCCCTGGGGGAGCCTTTACGCAACCCCACACTCAACAGGACTCTGCGTCTTCACTCTTTCCTAACAACCCTAAACATAACCCTAACCGCAACAAGAAGCTGAACCCGAGTTAGACCCGAAAAAACACGTACGGTGCCACTTTCTGCCATCAAAAAGTGCTCTCAGCGGAAGCCTTTGGGTACACCTGAACTCCCTGGGGGAGCCTTTACGCAACCCCACACTCAACAGGACTCTGCGTCTTCACTCTTTCCTAACAACCCTAAACATAACCCTAACCGCAACAAGAAGCTGAACCCGAGTTAGACCCGAAAAAACACGTACGGTGCCACTTTCTGCCATCAAAAAGTGCTCTCAGCGGAAGCCTTTGGGTACACCTGAACTCCCTGGGGGAGCCTTTACGCAACCCCACACTCAACAGGACTCTGCGTCTTCACTCTTTCCTAACAACCCTAAACATAACCCTAACCGCAACAAGAAGCTGAACCCGAGTTAGACCCGAAAAAACACGTACGATGCCACTTTCTGCCATCAAAAAGTGCTCTCAGCGGAAGCCTTTGGGTACACCTGAACTCCCTGGGGGAGCCTTTACGCAACCGCACACTCAACAGGACTCTGCGTCTTCACTCTTTCCTAACAACCCTAAACATAACCCTAACCGCAACAAGAAGCTGAACCCGAGTTAGACCCGAAAAAACACGTACGGTGCCACTTTCTGCCATCAAAAAGTGCTCTCAGCGGAAGCCTTTGGGTACACGTGAACTCCTGGGGGAGCCTTTACGCAACCCCACACTCAACAGGACTCTGCGTCTTCACTCTTTCCTAACAACCCTAAACATAACCCTAACCGCAACAAGAAGCTGAACCCGAGTTAGACCCGAAAAAACACGTACGGTGCCACTTTCTGCCATCAAAAAGTGCTCTCAGCGGAAGCCTTTGGGTACACCTGAACTCCCTGGGGGAGCCTTTACGCAACCCCACACTCAACAGGACTCTGCGTCTTCACTCTTTCCTAACAACCCTAAACATAACCCTAACCGCAACAAGAAGCTGAACCCGAGTTAGACCCGAAAAAACACGTACGGTGCCACTTTCTGCCATCCAAAAGTGCTCTCAGCGGAAGCCTTTGGGTACACCTGAACTCCCTGGGGGAGCCTTTACGCAACCCCACACTCAGCAGGACTCTGCGTCTTCACTCTTTCCTAACAACCCTAAACATAACCCTAACCGCAACAAGAAGCTGAACCCGAGTTAGACCCGAAAAAACACGTACGGTGCCACTTTCTGCCATCAAAAAGTGCTCTCAGCGGAAGCCTTTGGGTACACCTGAACTCCCTGGGGGAGCCTTTACGCAACCCCACACTCAACAGGACTCTGCGTCTTCACTCTTTCCTAACAACCCTAAACATAACCCTAACCGCAACAAGAAGCTGAACCCGAGTTAGACCCGAAAAAACACGTACGGTGCCACTTTCTGCCATCCAAAAGTGCTCTCAGCGGAAGCCTTTGGGTACACCTGAACTCCCTGGGGGAGCCTTTACGCAACCCCACACTCAACAGGACTCTGCGTCTTCACTCTTTCCTAACAACCCTAAACATAACCCTAACCGCAACAAGAAGCTGAACCCGAGTTAGACCCGAAAAAACACGTACGGTGCCACTTTCTGCCATCAAAAAGTGCTCTCAGCGGAAGCCTTTGGGTACACCTGAACTCCCTGGGGGAGCCTTTACGCAACCCCACACTCAACAGGACTCTGCGTCTTCACTCTTTCCTAACAACCCTGAACATAACCCTAACCGCAACAAGAAGCTGAACCCGAGTTAGACCCGAAAAAACACGTACGGTGCCACTTTCTGCCATCAAAAAGTGCTCTCAGCGGAAGCCTTTGGGTACACCTGAACTCCCTGGGGGAGCCTTTACGCAACCCCACACTCAACAGGACTCTGCGTCTTCACTCTTTCCTAACAACCCTAAACATAACCCTAACCGCAACAAGAAGCTGAACCCGAGTTAGACCCGAAAAAACACGTACGGTGCCACTTTCTGCCATCCAAAAGTGCTCTCAGCGGAAGCCTTTGCGTACACCTGAACTCCCTGGGGGAGCCTTTACGCAACCCCACACTCAACAGGACTCTGCGTCTTCGCTCTTTCCTAACAACCCTAAACATAACCCTAACCGCAACAAGAAGCTGAACCCGAGTTAGACCCGAAAAAACACGTACGGTGCCACTTTCTGCCATCAAAAAGTGCTCTCAGCGGAAGCCTTTGGGTACACCTGAACTCCCTGGGGGAGCCTTTACGCAACCCCACACTCAGCAGGACTCTGCGTCTTCACTCTTTCCTAACAACCCTAAACATAACCCTAACCGCAACAAGAAGCTGAACCCGAGTTAGACCCGAAAAAACACGTACGGTGCCACTTTCTGCCATCAAAAAGTGCTCTCAGCGGAAGCCTTTGGGTACACCTGAACTCCCTGGGGGAGCCTTTACGCAACCCCACACTCAACAGGACTCTGCGTCTTCACTCTTTCCTAACAACCCTAAACATAACCCTAACCGCAACAAGAAGCTGAACCCGAGTTAGACCCGAAAAAACACGTACGGTGCCACTTTCTGCCATCCAAAAGTGCTCTCAGCGGAAGCCTTTGGGTACACCTGAACTCCCTGGGGGAGCCTTTACGCAACCCCACACTCAACAGGACTCTGCGTCTTCACTCTTTCCTAACAACCCTAAACATAACCCTAACCGCAACAAGAAGCTGAACCCGAGTTAGACCCGAAAAAACACGTACGGTGCCACTTTCTGCCATCAAAAAGTGCTCTCAGCGGAAGCCTTTGGGTACACCTGAACTCCCTGGGGGAGCCTTTACGCAACCCCACACTCAACAGGACTCTGCGTCTTCACTCTTTCCTAACAACCCTGAACATAACCCTAACCGCAACAAGAAGCTGAACCCGAGTTAGACCCGAAAAAACATGTACGGTGCCACTTTCTGCCATCAAAAAGTGCTCTCAGCGGAAGCCTTTGGGTACACCTGAACTCCCTGGGGGAGCCTTTACGCAACCCCACACTCAACAGGACTCTGCGTCTTCACTCTTTCCTAACAACCCTAAACATAACCCTAACCGCAACAAGAAGCTCAACCCGAGTTAGACCCGAAAAAACACGTACGGTGCCACTTTCTGCCATCAAAAAGTGCTCTCAGCGGAAGCCTTTGGGTACACCTGAACTCCCTGGGGGAGTCTTTACGCAACCCCACACTCAACAGGACTCTGCGTTTTCACTCTTTCCTAACAACCCTAAACATAAGCCTAACCGGAACAAGAAGCTGAACCCGAGTTAGACCCGAAAAAACACGTACGGTGCCACTTTCTGCCATCAAAAAGTGCTCTCAGCGGAAGCCTTTGGGTACACCTGAACTCCCTGGGGGAGCCTTTACGCAACCCCACACTCAACAGGACTCTGCGTCTTCACTCTTTCCTAACAACCCTGAACATAACCCTAACCGCAACAAGAAGCTGAACCCGAGTTAGACCCGAAAAAACACGTACGGTGCCACTTTCTGCCATCAAAAAGTGCTCTCAGCGGAAGCCTTTGGGTACACGTGAACTCCCTGGGGGAGCCTTTACGCAACCCCACACTCAACAGGACTCTGCGTCTTCACTCTTTCCTAACAACCCTAAACATAACCCTAACCGCAACAAGAAGCTCAACCCGAGTTAGACCCGAAAAAACACGTACGGTGCCACTTTCTGCCATCAAAAAGTGCTCTCAGCGGAAGCCTTTGGGTACACCTGAACTCCCTGGGGGAAGCCTTTACGCAACCCCACACTCAACAGGACTCTGCGTCTTCACTCTTTCCTAACAACCCTAAACACAACCCTAACCGCAACAAGAAGCTCAACCCGAGTTAGACCCGAAAAAACACGTACGGTGCCACTTTCTGCCATCCAAAAGTGCTCTCAGCGGAAGCCTTTGGGTACACCTGAACTCCCTGGGGGAGCCTTTACGCAACCCCACACTCAACAGGACTCTGCGTCTTCACTCTTTCCTAACAACCCTAAACATAACCCTAACCGCAACAAGAAGCTCAACCCGAGTTAGACCCGAAAAAACACGTACGGTGCCACTTCCTACCATCAAAAAGTGCTCTCAGCGGAAGCCTTTGGGTACACCTGAACTCCCTGGGGGAGCCTTTACGCAACCCCACACTCAACAGGACTCTGCGTCTTCACTCTTTCCTAACAACCCTAAACATAACCCTAACCGCAACAAGAAGCTGAACCCGAGTTAGACCCGAAAAAACACGTACGGTGCCACTTTCTGCCATCAAAAAGTGCTCTCAGCGGAAGCCTTTGGGTACACCTGAACTCCCTGGGGGAGCCTTTACGCAACCCCACACTCAACAGGACTCTGCGTCTTCACTCTTTCCTAACAACCCTAAACATAACCCTAACCGCAACAAGAAGCTGAACCCGAGTTAGACCCGAAAAAACACGTACGGTGCCACTTTCTGCCATCAAAAAGTGCTCTCAGCGGAAGCCTTTGGGTACACCTGAACTCCCTGGGGGAGCCTTTACGCAACCCCACACTCAACAGGACTCTGCGTCTTCACTCTTTCCTAACAACCCTAAACATAACCCTAACCGCAACAAGAAGCTGAACCCGAGTTAGACCCGAAAAAACACGTACGGTGCCACTTTCTGCCATCAAAAAGTGCTCTCAGCGGAAGCCTTTGGGTACACTTAAACTCCCTGGGGGAGCCTTTACGCAACCCCACACTCAACAGGACTCTGCGTCTTCACTCTTTCCTAACAACCCTAAACATAAGCCTAACCGCAACAAGAAGCTGAACCCGAGTTAGACCCGAAAAAACACGTACGGTGCCACTTTCTGCCATCAAAAAGTGCTCTCAGCGGAAGCCTTTGGGTACACCTGAACTCCCTGGGGGAGCCTTTACGCAACCCCACACTCAACAGGACTCTGCGTCTTCACTCTTTCCTAACAACCCTAAACATAACCCTAACCGCAACAAGAAGCTGAACCCGAGTTAGACCCGAAAAAACACGTACGGTGCCACTTTCTGCCATCAAAAAGTGCTCTCAGCGGAAGCCTTTGGGTACACCTGAACTCCCTGGGGGAGCCTTTACGCAACCCCACACTCAACAGGACTCTGCATCTTCACTCTTTCCTAACAACCCTAAACATAACCCTAACCGCAACAAGAAGCTGAACCCGAGTTAGACCCGAAAAAACACGTACGGTGCCACTTTCTGCCATCCAAAAGTGCTCTCAGCGGAAGCCTTTGGGTACACCTGAACTCCCTGGGGGAGCCTTTACGCAACCCCACACTCAACAGGACTCTGCGTCTTCACTCTTTCCTAACAACCCTAAACATAACCCTAACCGCAACAAGAAGCTCAACCCGAGTTAGACCCGAAAAAACACGTACGGTGCCACTTTCTGCCATCAAAAAGTGCTCTCAGCGGAAGCCTTTGGGTACACCTGAACTCCCTGGGGGAGCCTTTACGCAACCCCACACTCAACAGGACTCTGCGTCTTCACTCTTTCCTAACAACCCTAAACATAACCCTAACCGCAACAAGAAGCTGAACCCGAGTTAGACCCGAAAAAACACGTACGGTGCCACTTTCTGCCATCAAAAAGTGCTCTCAGCGGAAGCCTTTGGGTACACCTGAACTCCCTGGGGGAGCCTTTACGCAACCCCACACTCAACAGGACTCTGCGTCTTCACTCTTTCCTAACAACCCTAAACATAACCCTAACCGCAACAAGAAGCTGAACCCGAGTTAGACCCGAAAAAACACGTACGGTGCCACTTTCTGCCATCAAAAAGTGCTCTCAGCGGAAGCCTTTGGGTACACCTGAACTCCCTGGGGGAGCCTTTACGCAACCCCACACTCAACAGGACTCTGCGTCTTCACTCTTTCCTAACAACCCTAAACATAACCCTAACCGCAACAAGAAGCTCAACCCGAGTTAGACCCGAAAAAACACGTACGGTGCCACTTTCTGCCATCAAAAAGTGCTCTCAGCGGATGCCTTTGGGTACACCTGAACTCCCTGGGGGAGCCTTTACGCAACCCCACACTCAACAGGACTCTGCGTCTTCACTCTTTCCTAACAACCCTAAACATAACCCTAACCGCAACAAGAAGCTGAACCCGAGTTAGACCCAAAAAAACACGTACGGTGCCACTTTCTGCCATCAAAAAGTGCTCTCAGCAGAAGCCTTTGGGTACACCTGAACTCCCTGGGGGAGCCTTTACGCAACCCCACACTCAACAGGACTCTGCGTCTTCAATCTTTCCTAACAACCCTAAACATAACCCTAACCGCAACAAGAAGCTCAACCCGAGTTAGACCCGAAAAAACACGTACGGTGCCACTTTCTGCCATCAAAAAGTGCTCTCAGCGGAAGCCTTTGGGTACACCTGAACTCCCTGGGGGAGCCTTTACGCAACCCCACACTCAACAGGACTCTGCGTCTTCACTCTTTCCTAACAACCCTAAACATAACCCTAACCAAAACAAGAAGCTGAACCCGAGTTAGACCCGAAAAAACACGTACGGTGCCACTTTCTGCCATCCAAAAGTGCTCTCAGCGGAAGCCTTTGGGTACACCTGAACTCCCTGGGGGAGCCTTTACGCAACCCCGCACTCAACAGGACTCTGCGTCTTCACTCTTTCCTAACAACCCTAAACATAACCCTAACCGCAACAAGAAGCTGAACCCGAGTTAGACCCGAAAAAACACGTACGGTGCCACTTTCTGCCATCAAAAAGTGCTCTCAGCGGAAGCCTTTGGGTACACCTGAACTCCCTGGGGGAGCCTTTACGCAACCCCACACTCAACAGGACTCTGCGTCTTCACTCTTTCCTAACAACCCTAAACATAACCCTAACCGCAACAAGAAGCTGAACCCGAGTTAGACCCGAAAAAACACGTACGGTGCCACTTTCTGCCATCAAAAAGTGCTCTCAGCGGAAGCCTTTGGGTACACCTGAACTCC
>NW_027663951.1:0-10000 GCF_964034855.1 Anser brachyrhynchus | reverse complement strand
GGAGCCTTTACGCAACCCCACACTCAACAGGACTCTGCGTCTTCGCTCTTTCCTAACAACCCTAAACATAACCCTATCCGCAACAAGAAGCTGAACCCGAGTTAGACCCGAAAAAACACGTACGGTGCCACTTTCTGCCATCAAAAAGTGCTCTCAGCGGAAGCCTTTGGGTACACCTGAACTCCCTGGGGGAGCCTTTACGCAACCCCACACTCAACAGGACTCTGCGTCTTCACTCTTTCCTAACAACCCTAAACATAACCCTAACCGCAACAAGAAGCTGAACCCGAGTTAGACCCGAAAAAACACGTACGGTGCCACTTTCTGCCATCAAAAAGTGCTCTCAGCGGAAGCCTTTGGGTACACCTGAACTCCCTGGGGGAGCCTTTACGCAACCCCACACTCAACAGGACTCTGCGTCTTCACTCTTTCCTAACAACCCTAAACATAACCCTAACCGCAACAAGAAGCTGAACCCGAGTTAGACCCGAAAAAACACGTACGGTGCCACTTTCTGCCATCAAAAAGTGCTCTCAGCGGAAGCCTTTGGGTACACCTGAACTCCCTGGGGGAGCCTTTACGCAACCCCACACTCAACAGGACTCTGCGTCTTCACTCTTTCCTAACAACCCTAAACATAACCCTAACCGCAACAAGAAGCTGAACCCGAGTTAGACCCGAAAAAACACGGACGGTGCCACTTTCTGCCATCAAAAAGTGCTCTCAGCGGAAGCCTTTGGGTACACCTGAACTCCCTGGGGGAGCCTTTACGCAACCCCACACTCAACAGGACTCTGCGTCTTCGCTCTTTCCTAACAACCCTAAACATAACCCTAACCGCAACAAGAAGCTGAACCCGAGTTAGACCCGAAAAAACACGTACGGTGCCACTTTCTGCCATCAAAAAGTGCTCTCAGCGGAAGCCTTTGGGTACACCTGAACTCCCTGGGGGAGCCTTTACGCAACCCCACACTCAACAGGACTCTGCGTCTTCACTCTTTCCTAACAACCCTAAACATAACCCTAACCGCAACAAGAAGCTCAACCCGAGTTAGACCCGAAAAAACACGTACGGTGCCACTTTCTGCCATCAAAAAGTGCTCTCAGCGGAAGCCTTTGGGTACACCTGAACTCCCTGGGAGAGCCTTTACGCAACCCCACACTCAACAGGACTCTGCGTCTTCACTCTTTCCTAACAACCCTAAACATAACCCTAACCGCAACAAGAAGCTGAACCCGAGTTAGACCCGAAAAAACACGTACGGTGCCACTTTCTGCCATCAAAAAGTGCTCTCAGCGGAAGCCTTTGGGTACACCTGAACTCCCTGGGGGAGCCTTTACGCAACCGCACACTCAACAGGACTCTGCGTCTTCACTCTTTCCTAACAACCCTAAACATAACCCTAACCGCAACAAGAAGCTGAACCCGAGTTAGACCCGAAAAAACACGTACGGTGCCACTTTCTGCCATCAAAAAGTGCTCTCAGCGGAAGCCTTTGGGTACACCTGAACTCCCTGGGGGAGCCTTTACGCAACCCCACACTCAACAGGACTCTGCGTCTTCACTCTTTCCTAACAACCCTAAACATAACCCTAACCGCAACAAGAAGCTCAACCCGAGTTAGACCCGAAAAAACACGTACGGTGCCACTTTCTGCCATCAAAAAGTGCTCTCAGCGGAAGCCTTTGGGTACACCTGAACTCCCTGGGGGAGCCTTTACGCAACCCCACACTCAACAGGACTCTGTGTCTTCACTCTTTCCTAACAACCCTAAACATAACCCTAACCGCAACAAGAAGCTGAACCCGAGTTAGACCCGAAAAAACACGTACGGTGCCACTTTCTGCCATCCAAAAGTGCTCTCAGCGGAAGCCTTTGGGTACACCTGAACTCCCTGGGGGAGCCTTTACGCAACCCCACACTCAACAGGACTCTGCGTCTTCACTCTTTCCTAACAACCCTAAACATAACCCTAACCGCAACAAGAAGCTCAACCCGAGTTAGACCCGAAAAAACACGTACGGTGCCACTTTCTGCCATCAAAAAGTGCTCTCAGCGGAAGCCTTTGGGTACACCTGAACTCCCTGGGGGAGCCTTTACGCAACCCCACACTCAACAGGACTCTGCGTCTTCGCTCTTTCCTAACAACCCTAAACATAACCCTAACCGCAACAAGAAGCTGAACCCGAGTTAGACCCGAAAAAACACGTACGGTGCCACTTTCTGCCATCAAAAAGTGCTCTCAGCGGAAGCCTTTGGGTACACCTGAACTCCCTGGGGGAGCCTTTACGCAACCCCACACTCAACAGGACTCTGCGTCTTCACTCTTTCCTAACAACCCTAAACATAACCCTAACCGCAACAAGAAGCTGAACCCGAGTTAGACCCGAAAAAACACGTACGGTGCCACTTTCTGCCATCAAAAAGTGCTCTCAGCGGAAGCCTTTGGGTACACCTGAACTCCCTGGGGGAGCCTTTACGCAACCCCACACTCAACAGGACTCTGCGTCTTCACTCTTTCCTAACAACCCTAAACATAACCCTAACCGCAACAAGAAGCTGAACCCGAGTTAGACCCGAAAAAACACGTACGGTGCCACTTTCTGCCATTAAAAAGTGCTCTCAGCGGAAGCCTTTGGGTACACCTGAACTCCCTGGGGGAGCCTTTACGCAACCCCACACTCAACAGGACTCTGCGTCTTCACTCTTTCCTAACAACCCTAAACATAACCCTAACCGCAACAAGAAGCTGAACCCGAGTTAGACCCGAAAAAACACGTACGGTGCCACTTTCTGCCATCAAAAAGTGCTCTCAGCGGAAGCCTTTGGGTACACGTGAACTCCCTGGGGGAGCCTTTACGCAACCCCACACTCAACAGGACTCTGCGTCTTCACTCTTTCCTAACAACCCTAAACATAACCCTAACCGCAACAAGAAGCTGAACCCGAGTTAGACCCGAAAAAACACGTACGGTGCCACTTTCTGCCATCCAAAAGTGCTCTCAGCGGAAGCCTTTGGGTACACCTGAACTCCCTGGGGGAGCCTTTACGCAACCCCACACTCAACAGGACTCTGCGTCTTCGCTCTTTCCTAACAACCCTAAACATAACCCTAACCGCAACAAGAAGCTGAACCCGAGTTAGACCCGAAAAAACACGTACGGTGCCACTTTCTGCCATCCAAAAGTGCTCTCAGCGGAAGCCTTTGGGTACACCTGAACTCCCTGGGGGAGCCTTTACGCAACCCCACACTCAACAGGACTCTGCGTCTTCACTCTTTCCTAACAACCCTAAACATAACCCTAACCGCAACAAGAAGCTGAACCCGAGTTAGACCCGAAAAAACATGTACGGTGCCACTTTCTGCCATCAAAAAGTGCTCTCAGCGGAAGCCTTTGGGTACACCTGAACTCCCTGGGGGAGCCTTTACGCAACCCCACACTCAACAGGACTCTGCGTCTTCACTCTTTCCTAACAACCCTAAACATAACCCTAACCGCAACAAGAAGCTGAACCCGAGTTAGACCCGAAAAAACACGTACGGTGCCACTTTCTGCCATCAAAAAGTGCTCTCAGCGGAAGCCTTTGGGTACACCTGAACTCCCTGGGGGAGCCTTTACGCAACCCCACACTCAACAGGACTCTGCGTCTTCACTCTTTCCTAACAACCCTAAACATAACCCTAACCGCAACAAGAAGCTGAACCCGAGTTAGACCCGAAAAAACACGTACGATGCCACTTTCTGCCATCAAAAAGTGCTCTCAGCGGAAGCCTTTGGGTACACCTGAACTCCCTGGGGGAGCCTTTACGCAACCCGCACACTCAACAGGACTCTGCGTCTTCACTCTTTCCTAACAACCCTAAACATAACCCTAACCGCAACAAGAAGCTGAACCCGAGTTAGACCCGAAAAAACACGTACGGTGCCACTTTCTGCCATCAAAAAGTGCTCTCAGCGGAAGCCTTTGGGTACACCTGAACTCCCTGGGGGAGCCTTTACGCAACCCCACACTCAACAGGACTCTGCGTCTTCACTCTTTCCTAACAACCCTAAACATAACCCTAACCGCAACAAGAAGCTGAACCCGAGTTAGACCCGAAAAAACACGTACGGTGCCACTTTCTGCCATCAAAAAGTGCTCTCAGCGGAAGCCTTTGGGTACACCTGAACTCCCTGGGGGAGCCTTTACGCAACCCCACACTCAACAGGACTCTGCGTCTTCACTCTTTCCTAACAACCCTAAACATAACCCTAACCGCAACAAGAAGCTGAACCCGAGTTAGACCCGAAAAAACACGTACGGTGCCACTTTCTGCCATCCAAAAGTGCTCTCAGCGGAAGCCTTTGGGTACACCTGAACTCCCTGGGGGAGCCTTTACGCAACCCCACACTCAACAGGACTCTGCGTCTTCACTCTTTCCTAACAACCCTAAACATAACCCTAACCGCAACAAGAAGCTCAACCCGAGTTAGACCCGAAAAAACACGTACGGTGCCACTTTCTGCCATCAAAAAGTGCTCTCAGCGGAAGCCTTTGGGTACACCTGAACTCCCTGGGGGAGCCTTTACGCAACCCCACACTCAACAGGACTCTGCGTCTTCGCTCTTTCCTAACAACCCTAAACATAACCCTAACCGCAACAAGAAGCTGAACCCGAGTTAGACCCGAAAAAACACGTACGGTGCCACTTTCTGCCATCAAAAAGTGCTCTCAGCGGAAGCCTTTGGGTACACCTGAACTCCCTGGGGGAGCCTTTACGCAACCCCACACTCAACAGGACTCTGCGTCTTCACTCTTTCCTAACAACCCTAAACATAACCCTAACCGCAACAAGAAGCTCAACCCGAGTTAGACCCGAAAAAACACGTACGGTGCCACTTTCTGCCATCCAAAAGTGCTCTCAGCGGAAGCCTTTGGGTACACCTGAACTCCCTGGGGGAGCCTTTACGCAACCCCACACTCAACAGGACTCTGCGTCTTCGCTCTTTCCTAACAACCCTAAACATATCCCTAACCGCAACAAGAAGCTGAACCCGAGTTAGACCCGAAAAAACACGTACGGTGCCACTTTCTGCCATCAAAAAGTGCTCTCAGCGGAAGCCTTTGGGTACACCTGAACTCCCTGGGGGAGCCTTTACGCAACCCCACACTCAACAGGACTCTGCGTCTTCACTCTTTCCTAACAACCCTAAACATAACCCTAACCGCAACAAGAAGCTGAACCCGAGTTAGACCCGAAAAAACACGTACGGTGCCACTTTCTGCCATCAAAAAGTGCTCTCAGCGGAAGCCTTTGGGTACACGTGAACTCCCTGGGGGAGCCTTTACGCAACCCCACACTCAACAGGACTCTGCGTCTTCACTCTTTCCTAACAACCCTAAACATAACCCTAACCGCAACAAGAAGCTGAACCCGAGTTAGACCCGAAAAAACACGTACGGTGCCACTTTCTGCCATCAAAAAGTGCTCTCAGCGGAAGCCTTTGGGTACACCTGAACTCCCTGGGGGAGCCTTTACGCAACCCCACACTCAACAGGACTCTGCGTCTTCACTCTTTCCTAACAACCCTAAACATAACCCTAACCGCAACAAGAAGCTGAACCCGAGTTAGACCCGAAAAAACACGTACGATGCCACTTTCTGCCATCAAAAAGTGCTCTCAGCGGAAGCCTTTGGGTACACCTGAACTCCCTGGGGGAGCCTTTACGCAACCGCACACTCAACAGGACTCTGCGTCTTCACTCTTTCCTAACAACCCTAAACATAACCCTAACCGCAACAAGAAGCTGAACCCGAGTTAGACCCGAAAAAACACGTACGGTGCCACTTTCTGCCATCAAAAAGTGCTCTCAGCGGAAGCCTTTGGGTACACCTGAACTCCCTGGGGGAGCCTTTACGCAACCCCACACTCAACAGGACTCTGCGTCTTCACTCTTTCCTAACAACCCTAAACATAACCCTAACCGCAACAAGAAGCTGAACCCGAGTTAGACCCGAAAAAACACGTACGGTGCCACTTTCTGCCATCAAAAAGTGCTCTCAGCGGAAGCCTTTGGGTACACCTGAACTCCCTGGGGGAGCCTTTACGCAACCCCACACTCAACAGGACTCTGCGTCTTCACTCTTTCCAAACAACCCTAAACATAACCCTAACCGCAACAAGAAGCTGAACCCGAGTTAGACCCGAAAAAACACGTACGGTGCCACTTTCTGCCATCCAAAAGTGCTCTCAGCGGAAGCCTTTGGGTACACCTGAACTCCCTGGGGGAGCCTTTACGCAACCCCACACTCAACAGGACTCTGCGTCTTCACTCTTTCCTAACAACCCTAAACATAACCCTAACCGCAACAAGAAGCTCAACCCGAGTTAGACCCGAAAAAACACGTACGGTGCCACTTTCTGCCATCAAAAAGTGCTCTCAGCGGAAGCCTTTGGGTACACCTGAACTCCCTGGGGGAGCCTTTACGCAACCCCACACTCAACAGGACTCTGCGTCTTCGCTCTTTCCTAACAACCCTAAACATAACCCTAACCGCAACAAGAAGCTGAACCCGAGTTAGACCCGAAAAAACACGTACGGTGCCACTTTCTGCCATCAAAAAGTGCTCTCAGCGGAAGCCTTTGGGTACACCTGAACTCCCTGGGGGAGCCTTTACGCAACCCCACACTCAACAGGACTCTGCGTCTTCACTCTTTCCTAACAACCCTAAACATAACCCTAACCGCAACAAGAAGCTCAACTCGAGTTAGACCCGAAAAAACACGTACGGTGCCACTTTCTGCCATCCAAAAGTGCTCTCAGCGGAAGCCTTTGGGTACACCTGAACTCCCTGGGGGAGCCTTTACGCAACCCCACACTCAACAGGACTCTGCGTCTTCACTCTTTCCTAACAACCCTAAACATAACCCTAACCGCAACAAGAAGCTGAACCCGAGTTAGACCCGAAAAAACACGTACGGTGCCACTTTCTGCCATCAAAAAGTGCTCTCAGCGGAAGCCTTTGGGTACACCTGAACTCCCTGGGGGAGCCTTTACGCAACCCCACACTCAACAGGACTCTGCGTCTTCACTCTTTCCTAACAACCCTAAACATAACCCTAACCGCAACAAGAAGCTGAACCCGAGTTAGACCCGAAAAAACACGTACGGTGCCACTTTCTGCCATCAAAAAGTGCTCTCAGCGGAAGCCTTTGGGTACACCTGAACTCCCTGGGGGAGCCTTTACGCAACCCCGCACTCAACAGGACTCTGCGTCTTCACTCTTTCCTAACAACCCTAAACATAACCCTAACCGCAACAAGAAGCTGAACCCGAGTTAGACCCGAAAAAACACGTACGGTGCCACTTTCTGCCATCAAAAAGTGCTCTCAGCGGAAGCCTTTGGGTACACCTGAACTCCCTGGGGGAGCCTTTACGCAACCCCACACTCAACAGGACTCTGCGTCTTCACTCTTTCCTAACAACCCTAAACATAACCCTAACCGCAACAAGAAGCTGAACCCGAGTTAGACCCGAAAAAACACGGACGGTGCCACTTTCTGCCATCAAAAAGTGCTCTCAGCGGAAGCCTTTGGGTACACCTGAACTCCCTGGGGGAGCCTTTACGCAACCCCACACTCAACAGGACTCTGCGTCTTCGCTCTTTCCTAACAACCCTAAACATAACCCTAACCGCAACAAGAAGCTGAACCCGAGTTAGACCCGAAAAAACACGTACGGTGCCACTTTCTGCCATCAAAAAGTGCTCTCAGCGGAAGCCTTTGGGTACACCTGAACTCCCTGGGGGAGCCTTTACGCAACCCCACACTCAACAGGACTCTGCGTCTTCACTCTTTCCTAACAACCCTAAACATAACCCTAACCGCAACAAGAAGCTGAACCCGAGTTAGACCCGAAAAAACACGTACGGTGCCACTTTCTGCCATCAAAAAGTGCTCTCAGCGGAAGCCTTTGGGTACACCTGAACTCCCTGGGAGAGCCTTTACGCAACCCCACACTCAACAGGACTCTGCGTCTTCACTCTTTCCTAACAACCCTAAACATAACCCTAACCGCAACAAGAAGCTGAACCCGAGTTAGACCCGAAAAAACACGTACGGTGCCACTTTCTGCCATCAAAAAGTGCTCTCAGCGGAAGCCTTTGGGTACACCTGAACTCCCTGGGGGAGCCTTTACGCAACCCCACACTCAACAGGACTCTGCGTCTTCACTCTTTCCTAACAACCCTAAACATAACCCTAACCGCAACAAGAAGCTGAACCCGAGTTAGACCCGAAAAAACACGTACGGTGCCACTTTCTGCCATCAAAAAGTGCTCTCAGCGGAAGCCTTTGGGTACACCTGAACTCCCTGGGGGAGCCTTTACGCAACCCCACACTCAACAGGACTCTGCGTCTTCACTCTTTCCTAACAACCCTAAACATAACCCTAACCGCAACAAGAAGCTGAACCCGAGTTAGACCCGAAAAAACACGTACGGTGCCACTTTCTGCCATCCAAAAGTGCTCTCAGCGGAAGCCTTTGGGTACACCTGAACTCCCTGGGGGAGCCTTTACGCAACCCCACACTCAACAGGACTCTGCGTCTTCACTCTTTCCTAACAACCCTAAACATAACCCTAACCGCAACAAGAAGCTCAACCCGAGTTAGACCCGAAAAAACACGTACGGTGCCACTTTCTGCCATCCAAAAGTGCTCTCAGCGGAAGCCTTTGGGTACACCTGAACTCCCTGGGGGAGCCTTTACGCAACCCCACACTCAACAGGACTCTGCGTCTTCGCTCTTTCCTAACAACCCTAAACATAACCCTAACCGCAACAAGAAGCTGAACCCGAGTTAGACCCGAAAAAACTTGTACGGTGCCACTTTCTGCCATCAAAAAGTGCTCTCAGCGGAAGCCTTTGGGTACACCTGAACTCCCTGGGGGAGCCTTTACGCAACCCCACACTCAACAGGACTCTGCGTCTTCACTCTTTCCTAACAACCCTAAACATAACCCTAACCGCAACAAGAAGCTGAACCCGAGTTAGACCCGAAAAAACACGTACGGTGCCACTTTCTGCCATCAAAAAGTGCTCTCAGCGGAAGCCTTTGGGTACACCTGAACTCCCTGGGGGAGCCTTTACGCAACCCCACACTCAACAGGACTCTGCGTCTTCACTCTTTCCTAACAACCCTAAACATAACCCTAACCGCAACAAGAAGCTGAACCCGAGTTAGACCCGAAAAAACACGTACGGTGCCACTTTCTGCCATCAAAAAGTGCTCTCAGCGGAAGCCTTTGGGTACACGTGAACTCCCTGGGGGAGCCTTTACGCAACCCCACACTCAACAGGACTCTGCGTCTTCACTCTTTCCTAACAACCCTAAACATAACCCTAACCGCAACAAGAAGCTGAACCCGAGTTAGACCCGAAAAAACACGTACGGTGCCACTTTCTGCCATCAAAAAGTGCTCTCAGGGGAAGCCTTTGGGTACACGTGAACTCCCTGGGGGAGCCTTTACGCAACCCCACACTCAACAGGACTCTGCGTCTTCACTCTTTCCTAACAACCCTAAACATAACCCTAACCGCAACAAGAAGCTGAACCCGAGTTAGACCCGAAAAAACACGTACGGTGCCACTTTCTGCCATCCAAAAGTGCTCTCAGCGGAAGCCTTTGGGTACACCTGAACTCCCTGGGGGAGCCTTTACGCAACCCCACACTCAACAGGACTCTGCGTCTTCGCTCTTTCCTAACAACCCTAAACATAACCCTAACCGCAACAAGAAGCTGAACCCGAGTTAGACCCGAAAAAACACGTACGGTGCCACTTTCTGCCATCCAAAAGTGCTCTCAGCGGAAGCCTTTGGGTACACCTGAACTCCCTGGGGGAGCCTTTACGCAACCCCACACTCAACAGGACTCTGCGTCTTCACTCTTTCCTAACAACCCTAAACATAACCCTAACCGCAACAAGAAGCTGAACCCGAGTTAGACCCGAAAAAACAC
>NW_027663952.1:12500-36171 GCF_964034855.1 Anser brachyrhynchus | reverse complement strand
TTCTTGTTGCGGTTAGGGTTATGTTTAGGGTTGTTAGGAAAGAGTGAAGACGCAGAGTCCTGTTGAGTGTGGGGTTGCGTAAAGGCTCCCCCAGGGAGTTCACGTGTACCCAAAGGCTTCCGCTGAGAGCACTTTTTGATGGCAGAAAGTGGCACCGTACGGTGTTTTTCGGGTCTAACTCGGGTTCAGCTTCTTGTTGCGGTTAGGGTTATGTTTAGGGTTGTTAGGAAAGAGTGAAGACGCAGAGTCCTGTTGAGTGTGGGGTTGCGTAAAGGCTCCCCCAGGGAGTTCAGGTGTACCCAAAGGCTTCCGCTGAGAGCACTTTTTGATGGCAGAAAGTGGCACCGTACGTGTTTTTTCGGGTCTAACTCGGGTTCAGCTTCTTGTTGCGGTTAGGGTTATGTTTAGGGTTGTTAGGAAAGAGTGAAGACGCAGAGTCCTGTTGAGTGTGGGGTTGCGTAAAGGCTCCCCCAGGGAGTTCAGGTGTACCCAAAGGCTTCCGCTGAGAGCACTTTTGGATGGCAGAAAGTGGCACCGTACGTGTTTTTTCGGGTCTAACTCGGGTTCAGCTTCTTGTTGCGGTTAGGGTTATGTTTAGGGTTGTTAGGAAAGAGTGAAGACGCAGAGTCCTGTTGAGTGTGGGGTTGCGTAAAGGCTCCACCAGGGAGTTCAGGTGTACCCAAAGGCTTCCGCTGAGAGCACTTTTTGATGGCAGAAAGTGGCACCGTACGTGTTTTTTCGGGTCTAACTCGGGTTCAGCTTCTTGTTGCGGTTAGGGTTATGTTTAGGGTTGTTAGGAAAGAGTGAAGACGCAGAGTCCTGTTGAGTGTGGGGTTGCGTAAAGGCTCCCCCAGGGAGTTCAGGTGTACCCAAAGGCTTCCGCTGAGAGCACTTTTTGATGGCAGAAAGTGGCACCGTACGTGTTTTTTCGGGTCTAACTCGGGTTCAGCTTCTTGTTGCGGTTAGGGTTATGTTTAGGGTTGTTAGGAAAGAGTGAAGACGCAGAGTCCTGTTGAGTGTGGGGTTGCGTAAAGGCTCCCCCAAGGGAGTTCACGGTGTACCCAAAGGCTTCCGCTGAGAGCACTTTTTGATGGCAGAAAGTGGCACCGTACGTGTTTTTTCGGGTCTAACTCGGGTTCAGCTTCTTGTTGCGGTTAGGGTTATGTTTAGGGTTGTTAGGAAAGAGTGAAGACGCAGAGTCCTGTTGAGTGTGGGGTTGCGTAAAGGCTCCCCCAGGGAGTTCAGGTGTACCCAAAGGCTTCCGCTGAGAGCACTTTTTGATGGCAGAAAGTGGCACCGTACGTGTTTTTTCGGGTCTAACTCGGGTTCAGCTTCTTGTTGCGGTTAGGGTTATGTTTAGGGTTGTTAGGAAAGAGTGAAGACGCAGAGTCCTGTTGAGTGTGGGGTTGCGTAAAGGCTCCCCCAGGGAGTTCACGTGTACCCAAAGGCTTCCGCTGAGAGCACTTTTTGATGGCAGAAAGTGGCACCGTACGTGTTTTTTCGGGTCTAACTCGGGTTCAGCTTCTTGTTGCGGTTAGGGGTTATGTTTAGGGTTGTTAGGAAAGAGTGAAGACGCAGAGTCCTGTTGAGTGTGGGGTTGCGTAAAGGCTCCCCCAGGGAGTTCAGGTGTACCCAAAGGCTTCCGCTGAGAGCACTTTTTGATGGCAGAAAGTGGCACCGTACGTGTTTTTTCGGGTCTAACTCGGGTTCAGCTTCTTGTTGCGGTTAGGGTTATGTTTAGGGTTGTTAGGAAAGAGTGAAGACGCAGAGTCCTGTTGAGTGTGGGGTTGCGTAAAGGCTCCCCCAGGGAGTTCAGGTGTACCCAAAGGCTTCCGCTGAGAGCACTTTTGGATGGCAGAAAGTGGCACCGTACGTGTTTTTTCGGGTCTAACTCGGGTTCAGCTTCTTGTTGCGGTTAGGGTTATGTTTAGGGTTGTTAGGAAAGAGCGAAGACGCAGAGTCCTGTTGAGTGTGGGGTTGCGTAAAGGCTCCCCCAGGGAGTTCAGGTGTACCCAAAGGCTTCCGCTGAGAGCACTTTTGATGGCAGAAAGTGGCACCGTACGTGTTTTTTCGGGTCTAACTCGGGTTCAGCTTCTTGTTGCGGTTAGGGTTATGTTTAGGGTTGTTAGGAAAGAGTGAAGACGCAGAGTCCTGTTGAGTGTGGGGTTGCGTAAAGGCTCCCCCAGGGAGTTCAGGTGTACCCAAAGGCTTCCGCTGAGAGCACTTTTTGATGGCAGAAAGTGGCACCGTACGTGTTTTTTCGGGTCTAACTCGGGTTCAGCTTCTTGTTGCGGTTAGGGTTATGTTTAGGGTTGTTAGGAAAGAGTGAAGACGCAGAGTCCTGTTGAGTGTGGGGTTGCGTAAAGGCTCCCCCAGGGAGTTCACGGTGTACCCAAAGGCTTCCGCTGAGAGCACTTTTTGATGGCAGAAAGTGGCACCGTACGTGTTTTTTCGGGTCTAACTCGGGTTCAGCTTCTTGTTGCGGTTAGGGTTATGTTTAGGGTTGTTAGGAAAGAGCGAAGACGCAGAGTCCTGTTGAGTGTGGGGTTGCGTAAAGGCTCCCCCAGGGAGTTCAGGTGTACCCAAAGGCTTCCGCTGAGAGCACTTTTTGATGGCAGAAAGTGGCACCGTACGTGTTTTTTCGGGTCTAACTCGGGTTCAGCTTCTTGTTGCGGTTAGGGTTATGTTTAGGGTTGTTAGGAAAGAGTGAAGACGCAGAGTCCTGTTGAGTGTGGGGTTGCGTAAAGGCTCCCCCAGGGAGTTCAGGTGTACCCAAAGGCTTCCGCTGAGAGCACTTTTTGATGGCAGAAAGTGGCACCGTACGTGTTTTTTCGGGTCTAACTCGGGTTCAGCTTCTTGTTGCGGTTAGGGTTATGTTTAGGGTTGTTAGGAAAGAGTGAAGACGCAGAGTCCTGTTGAGTGTGGGGTTGCGTAAAGGCTCCCCCAGGGAGTTCAGGTGTACCCAAAGGCTTCCGCTGAGAGCACTTTTTGATGGCAGAAAGTGGCACCGTACGTGTTTTTTCGGGTCTAACTCGGGTTCAGCTTCTTGTTGCGGTTAGGGTTATGTTTAGGGTTGTTAGGAAAGAGTGAAGACGCAGAGTCCTGTTGAGTGTGGGGTTGCGTAAAGGCTCCCCCAGGGAGTTCAGGTGTACCCAAAGGCTTCCGCTGAGAGCACTTTTTGATGGCAGAAAGTGGCACCGTACGTGTTTTTTCGGGTCTAACTCGGGTTCAGCTTCTTGTTGCGGTTAGGGTTATGTTTAGGGTTGTTAGGAAAGAGTGAAGACGCAGAGTCCTGTTGAGTGTGGGGTTGCGTAAAGGCTCCCCCAGGGAGTTCAGGTGTACCCAAAGGCTTCCGCTGAGAGCACTTTTTGATGGCAGAAAGTGGCACCGTACGTGTTTTTTCGGGTCTAACTCGGGTTCAGCTTCTTGTTGCGGTTAGGGTTATGTTTAGGGTTGTTAGGAAAGAGTGAAGACAGCAGAGTCCTGTTGAGTGTGGGGTTGCGTAAAGGCTCCCCCAGGGAGTTCAGGTGTACCCAAAGGCTTCCGCTGAGAGCACTTTTTGATGGCAGAAAGTGGCACCGTACGATGTTTTTTCGGGTCTAACTCGGGTTCAGCTTCTTGTTGCGGTTAGGGTTATGTTTAGGGTTGTTAGGAAAGAGTGAAGACGCAGAGTCCTGTTGAGTGTGGGGTTGCGTAAAGGCTCCCCCAGGGAGTTCAGGTGTACCCAAAGGCTTCCGCTGAGAGCACTTTTTGATGGCAGAAAGTGGCACCGTACGTGTTTTTTCGGGTCTAACTCGGGTTCAGCTTCTTGTTGCGGTTAGGGTTATGTTTAGGGTTGTTAGGAAAGAGCGAAGACGCAGAGTCCTGTTGAGTGTGGGGTTGCGTAAAGGCTCCCCCAGGGAGTTCAGGTGTACCCAAAGGCTTCCGCTGAGAGCACTTTTGGATGGCAGAAAGTGGCACCGTACGTGTTTTTTCGGGTCTAACTCGGGTTCAGCTTCTTGTTGCGGTTAGGGTTATGTTTAGGGTTGTTAGGAAAGAGTGAAGACGCAGAGTCCTGTTGAGTGTGGGGTTGCGTAAAGGCTCCCCCAGGGAGTTCAGGTGTACCCAAAGGCTTCCGCTGAGAGCACTTTTTGATGGCAGAAAGTGGCACCGTACGTGTTTTTTCGGGTCTAACTCGGGTTCAGCTTCTTGTTGCGGTTAGGGTTATGTTTAGGGTTGTTAGGAAAGAGTGAAGACGCAGAGTCCTGTTGAGTGTGGGGTTGCGTAAAGGCTCCCCCAGGGAGTTCAGGTGTACCCAAAGGCTTCCGCTGAGAGCACTTTTTGATGGCAGAAAGTGGCACCGTACGTGTTTTTTCGGGTCTAACTCGGGTTCAGCTTCTTGTTGCGGTTAGGGTTATGTTTAGGGTTGTTAGGAAAGAGTGAAGACGCAGAGTCCTGTTGAGTGTGGGGTTGCGTAAAGGCTCCCCCAGGGAGTTCAGGTGTACCCAAAGGCTTCCGCTGAGAGCACTTTTTGATGGCAGAAAGTGGCACCGTACGTGTTTTTTCGGGTCTAACTCGGGTTCAGCTTCTTGTTGCGGTTAGGGTTATGTTTAGGGTTGTTAGGAAAGAGTGAAGACGCAGAGTCCTGTTGAGTGTGGGGTTGCGTAAAGGCTCCCCCAGGGAGTTCAGGTGTACCCAAAGGCTTCCGCTGAGAGCACTTTTTGATGGCAGAAAGTGGCACCGTACGTGTTTTTTCGGGTCTAACTCGGGTTCAGCTTCTTGTTGCGGTTAGGGTTATGTTTAGGGTTGTTAGGAAAGAGTGAAGACGCAGAGTCCTGTTGAGTGTGGGGTTGCGTAAAGGCTCCCCCAGGGAGTTCAGGTGTACCCAAAGGCTTCCGCTGAGAGCACTTTTTGATGGCAGAAAGTGGCACCGTACGTGTTTTTTCGGGTCTAACTCGGGTTCAGCTTCTTGTTGCGGTTAGGGTTATGTTTAGGGTTGTTAGGAAAGAGTGAAGACGCAGAGTCCTGTTGAGTGTGGGGTTGCGTAAAGGCTCCCCCAGGGAGTTCAGGTGTACCCAAAGGCTTCCGCTGAGAGCACTTTTTGATGGCAGAAAGTGGCACCGTACGTGTTTTTTCGGGTCTAACTCGGGTTCAGCTTCTTGTTGCGGTTAGGGTTATGTTTAGGGTTGTTAGGAAAGAGTGAAGACGCAGAGTCCTGTTGAGTGTGGGGTTGCGTAAAGGCTCCCCCAGGGAGTTCAGGTGTACCCAAAGGCTTCCGCTGAGAGCACTTTTTGATGGCAGAAAGTGGCACCGTACGTGTTTTTTCGGGTCTAACTCGGGTTCAGCTTCTTGTTGCGGTTAGGGTTATGTTTAGGGTTGTTAGGAAAGAGTGAAGACGCAGAGTCCTGTTGAGTGTGGGGTTGCGTAAAGGCTCCCCCAGGGAGTTCAGGTGTACCCAAAGGCTTCCGCTGAGAGCACTTTTTGATGGCAGAAAGTGGCACCGTACGTGTTTTTTCGGGTCTAACTCGGGTTCAGCTTCTTGTTGCGGTTAGGGTTATGTTTAGGGTTGTTAGGAAAGAGTGAAGACGCAGAGTCCTGTTGAGTGTGGGGTTGCGTAAAGGCTCCCCCAGGGAGTTCAGGTGTACCCAAAGGCTTCCGCTGAGAGCACTTTTTGATGGCAGAAAGTGGCACCGTACGTGTTTTTTCGGGTCTAACTCGGGTTCAGCTTCTTGTTGCGGTTAGGGTTATGTTTAGGGTTGTTAGGAAAGAGTGAAGACGCAGAGTCCTGTTGAGTGTGGGGTTGCGTAAAGGCTCCCCCAGGGAGTTCAGGTGTACCCAAAGGCTTCCGCTGAGAGCACTTTTTGATGGCAGAAAGTGGCACCGTACGTGTTTTTTCGGGTCTAACTCGGGTTCAGCTTCTTGTTGCGGTTAGGGTTATGTTTAGGGTTGTTAGGAAAGAGTGAAGACGCAGAGTCCTGTTGAGTGTGGGGTTGCGTAAAGGCTCCCCCAGGGAGTTCAGGTGTACCCAAAGGCTTCCGCTGAGAGCACTTTTTGATGGCAGAAAGTGGCACCGTACGTGTTTTTTCGGGTCTAACTCGGGTTCAGCTTCTTGTTGCGGTTAGGGTTATGTTTAGGGTTGTTAGGAAAGAGTGAAGACGCAGAGTCCTGTTGAGTGTGGGGTTGCGTAAAGGCTCCCCCAGGGAGTTCAGGTGTACCCAAAGGCTTCCGCTGAGAGCACTTTTTGATGGCAGAAAGTGGCACCGTACGTGTTTTTTCGGGTCTAACTCGGGTTCAGCTTCTTGTTGCGGTTAGGGTTATGTTTAGGGTTGTTAGGAAAGAGTGAAGACGCAGAGTCCTGTTGAGTGTGGGGTTGCGTAAAGGCTCCCCCAGGGAGTTCAGGTGTACCCAAAGGCTTCCGCTGAGAGCACTTTTTGATGGCAGAAAGTGGCACCGTACGTGTTTTTTCGGGTCTAACTCGGGTTCAGCTTCTTGTTGCGGTTAGGGTTATGTTTAGGGTTGTTAGGAAAGAGTGAAGACGCAGAGTCCTGTTGAGTGTGGGGTTGCGTAAAGGCTCCCCCAGGGAGTTCAGGTGTACCCAAAGGCTTCCGCTGAGAGCACTTTTTGATGGCAGAAAGTGGCACCGTACGTGTTTTTTCGGGTCTAACTCGGGTTCAGCTTCTTGTTGCGGTTAGGGTTATGTTTAGGGTTGTTAGGAAAGAGTGAAGACGCAGAGTCCTGTTGAGTGTGGGGTTGCGTAAAGGCTCCCCCAGGGAGTTCAGGTGTACCCAAAGGCTTCCGCTGAGAGCACTTTTTGATGGCAGAAAGTGGCACCGTACGTGTTTTTTCGGGTCTAACTCGGGTTCAGCTTCTTGTTGCGGTTAGGGTTATGTTTAGGGTTGTTAGGAAAGAGTGAAGACGCAGAGTCCTGTTGAGTGTGGGGTTGCGTAAAGGCTCCCCCAGGGAGTTCAGGTGTACCCAAAGGCTTCCGCTGAGAGCACTTTTTGATGGCAGAAAGTGGCACCGTACGTGTTTTTTCGGGTCTAACTCGGGTTCAGCTTCTTGTTGCGGTTAGGGTTATGTTTAGGGTTGTTAGGAAAGAGTGAAGACGCAGAGTCCTGTTGAGTGTGGGGTTGCGTAAAGGCTCCCCCAGGGAGTTCAGGTGTACCCAAAGGCTTCCGCTGAGAGCACTTTTTGATGGCAGAAAGTGGCACCGTACGTGTTTTTTCGGGTCTAACTCGGGTTCAGCTTCTTGTTGCGGTTAGGGTTATGTTTAGGGTTGTTAGGAAAGAGTGAAGACGCAGAGTCCTGTTGAGTGTGGGGTTGCGTAAAGGCTCCCCCAGGGAGTTCAGGTGTACCCAAAGGCTTCCGCTGAGAGCACTTTTTGATGGCAGAAAGTGGCACCGTACGTGTTTTTTCGGGTCTAACTCGGGTTCAGCTTCTTGTTGCGGTTAGGGTTATGTTTAGGGTTGTTAGGAAAGAGTGAAGACGCAGAGTCCTGTTGAGTGTGGGGTTGCGTAAAGGCTCCCCCAGGGAGTTCAGGTGTACCCAAAGGCTTCCGCTGAGAGCACTTTTTGATGGCAGAAAGTGGCACCGTACGTGTTTTTTCGGGTCTAACTCGGGTTCAGCTTCTTGTTGCGGTTAGGGTTATGTTTAGGGTTGTTAGGAAAGAGTGAAGACGCAGAGTCCTGTTGAGTGTGGGGTTGCGTAAAGGCTCCCCCAGGGAGTTCAGGTGTACCCAAAGGCTTCCGCTGAGAGCACTTTTGATGGCAGAAAGTGGCACCGTACGTGTTTTTTCGGGTCTAACTCGGGTTCAGCTTCTTGTTGCGGTTAGGGTTATGTTTAGGGTTGTTAGGAAAGAGTGAAGACGCAGAGTCCTGTTGAGTGTGGGGTTGCGTAAAGGCTCCCCCAGGGAGTTCAGGTGTACCCAAAGGCTTCCGCTGAGAGCACTTTTTGATGGCAGAAAGTGGCACCGTACGTGTTTTTTCGGGTCTAACTCGGGTTCAGCTTCTTGTTGCGGTTAGGGTTATGTTTAGGGTTGTTAGGAAAGAGTGAAGACGCAGAGTCCTGTTGAGTGTGGGGTTGCGTAAAGGCTCCCCCAGGGAGTTCAGGTGTACCCAAAGGCTTCCGCTGAGAGCACTTTTTGATGGCAGAAAGTGGCACCGTACGTGTTTTTTCGGGTCTAACTCGGGTTCAGCTTCTTGTTGCGGTTAGGGTTATGTTTAGGGTTGTTAGGAAAGAGTGAAGACGCAGAGTCCTGTTGAGTGTGGGGTTGCGTAAAGGCTCCCCCAGGGAGTTCAGGTGTACCCAAAGGCTTCCGCTGAGAGCACTTTTTGATGGCAGAAAGTGGCACCGTACGTGTTTTTTCGGGTCTAACTCGGGTTCAGCTTCTTGTTGCGGTTAGGGTTATGTTTAGGGTTGTTAGGAAAGAGTGAAGACGCAGAGTCCTGTTGAGTGTGGGGTTGCGTAAAGGCTCCCCCAGGGAGTTCAGGTGTACCCAAAGGCTTCCGCTGAGAGCACTTTTTGATGGCAGAAAGTGGCACCGTACGTGTTTTTTCGGGTCTAACTCGGGTTCAGCTTCTTGTTGCGGTTAGGGTTATGTTTAGGGTTGTTAGGAAAGAGTGAAGACGCAGAGTCCTGTTGAGTGTGGGGTTGCGTAAAGGCTCCCCCAGGGAGTTCAGGTGTACCCAAAGGCTTCCGCTGAGAGCACTTTTTGATGGCAGAAAGTGGCACCGTACGTGTTTTTTCGGGTCTAACTCGGGTTCAGCTTCTTGTTGCGGTTAGGGTTATGTTTAGGGTTGTTAGGAAAGAGTGAAGACGCAGAGTCCTGTTGAGTGTGGGGTTGCGTAAAGGCTCCCCCAGGGAGTTCAGGTGTACCCAAAGGCTTCCGCTGAGAGCACTTTTTGATGGCAGAAAGTGGCACCGTACGTGTTTTTTCGGGTCTAACTCGGGTTCAGCTTCTTGTTGCGGTTAGGGTTATGTTTAGGGTTGTTAGGAAAGAGTGAAGACGCAGAGTCCTGTTGAGTGTGGGGTTGCGTAAAGGCTCCCCCAGGGAGTTCAGGTGTACCCAAAGGCTTCCGCTGAGAGCACTTTTTGATGGCAGAAAGTGGCACCGTACGTGTTTTTTCGGGTCTAACTCGGGTTCAGCTTCTTGTTGCGGTTAGGGTTATGTTTAGGGTTGTTAGGAAAGAGTGAAGACGCAGAGTCCTGTTGAGTGTGGGGTTGCGTAAAGGCTCCCCCAGGGAGTTCAGGTGTACCCAAAGGCTTCCGCTGAGAGCACTTTTGGATGGCAGAAAGTGGCACCGTACGTGTTTTTTCGGGTCTAACTCGGGTTCAGCTTCTTGTTGCGGTTAGGGTTATGTTTAGGGTTGTTAGGAAAGAGTGAAGACGCAGAGTCCTGTTGAGTGTGGGGTTGCGTAAAGGCTCCCCCAGGGAGTTCAGGTGTACCCAAAGGCTTCCGCTGAGAGCACTTTTTGATGGCAGAAAGTGGCACCGTACGTGTTTTTTCGGGTCTAACTCGGGTTCAGCTTCTTGTTGCGGTTAGGGTTATGTTTAGGGTTGTTAGGAAAGAGTGAAGACGCAGAGTCCTGTTGAGTGTGGGGTTGCGTAAAGGCTCCCCCAGGGAGTTCAGGTGTACCCAAAGGCTTCCGCTGAGAGCACTTTTTGATGGCAGAAAGTGGCACCGTACGTGTTTTTTCGGGTCTAACTCGGGTTCAGCTTCTTGTTGCGGTTAGGGTTATGTTTAGGGTTGTTAGGAAAGAGTGAAGACGCAGAGTCCTGTTGAGTGTGGGGTTGCGTAAAGGCTCCCCCAGGGAGTTCAGGTGTACCCAAAGGCTTCCGCTGAGAGCACTTTTGGATGGCAGAAAGTGGCACCGTACGTGTTTTTTCGGGTCTAACTCGGGTTCAGCTTCTTGTTGCGGTTAGGGTTATGTTTAGGGTTGTTAGGAAAGAGTGAAGACGCAGAGTCCTGTTGAGTGTGGGGTTGCGTAAAGGCTCCCCCAGGGAGTTCAGGTGTACCCAAAGGCTTCCGCTGAGAGCACTTTTTGATGGCAGAAAGTGGCACCGTACGTGTTTTTTCGGGTCTAACTCGGGTTCAGCTTCTTGTTGCGGTTAGGGTTATGTTTAGGGTTGTTAGGAAAGAGTGAAGACGCAGAGTCCTGTTGAGTGTGGGGTTGCGTAAAGGCTCCCCCAGGGAGTTCAGGTGTACCCAAAGGCTTCCGCTGAGAGCACTTTTTGATGGCAGAAAGTGGCACCGTACGTGTTTTTTCGGGTCTAACTCGGGTTCAGCTTCTTGTTGCGGTTAGGGTTATGTTTAGGGTTGTTAGGAAAGAGTGAAGACGCAGAGTCCTGTTGAGTGTGGGGTTGCGTAAAGGCTCCCCCAGGGAGTTCAGGTGTACCCAAAGGCTTCCGCTGAGAGCACTTTTTGATGGCAGAAAGTGGCACCGTACGTGTTTTTTCGGGTCTAACTCGGGTTCAGCTTCTTGTTGCGGTTAGGGTTATGTTTAGGGTTGTTAGGAAAGAGTGAAGACGCAGAGTCCTGTTGAGTGTGGGGTTGCGTAAAGGCTCCCCCAGGGAGTTCAGGTGTACCCAAAGGCTTCCGCTGAGAGCACTTTTTGATGGCAGAAAGTGGCACCGTACGTGTTTTTTCGGGTCTAACTCGGGTTCAGCTTCTTGTTGCGGTTAGGGTTATGTTTAGGGTTGTTAGGAAAGAGTGAAGACGCAGAGTCCTGTTGAGTGTGGGGTTGCGTAAAGGCTCCCCCAGGGAGTTCAGGTGTACCCAAAGGCTTCCGCTGAGAGCACTTTTGGATGGCAGAAAGTGGCACCGTACGTGTTTTTTCGGGTCTAACTCGGGTTCAGCTTCTTGTTGCGGTTAGGGTTATGTTTAGGGTTGTTAGGAAAGAGTGAAGACGCAGAGTCCTGTTGAGTGTGGGGTTGCGTAAAGGCTCCCCCAGGGAGTTCAGGTGTACCCAAAGGCTTCCGCTGAGAGCACTTTTTGATGGCAGAAAGTGGCACCGTACGTGTTTTTTCGGGTCTAACTCGGGTTCAGCTTCTTGTTGCGGTTAGGGTTATGTTTAGGGTTTAGGAAAGAGTGAAGACGCAGAGTCCTGTTGAGTGTGGGGTTGCGTAAAGGCTCCCCCAGGGAGTTCAGGTGTACCCAAAGGCTTCCGCTGAGAGCACTTTTTGATGGCAGAAAGTGGCACCGTACGTGTTTTTTCGGGTCTAACTCGGGTTCAGCTTCTTGTTGCGGTTAGGGTTATGTTTAGGGTTGTTAGGAAAGAGTGAAGACGCAGAGTCCTGTTGAGTGTGGGGTTGCGTAAAGGCTCCCCCAGGGAGTTCACGTGTACCCAAAGGCTTCCGCTGAGAGCACTTTTTGATGGCAGAAAGTGGCACCGTACGTGTTTTTTCGGGTCTAACTCGGGTTCAGCTTCTTGTTGCGGTTAGGGTTATGTTTAGGGTTGTTAGGAAAGAGTGAAGACGCAGAGTCCTGTTGAGCTGTGCGGTTGCGTAAAGGCTCCCCCAGGGAGTTCAGGTGTACCCAAAGGCTTCCGCTGAGAGCACTTTTGGATGGCAGAAAGTGGCACCGTACGTGTTTTTTCGGGTCTAACTCGGGTTCAGCTTCTTGTTGCGGTTAGGGTTATGTTTAGGGTTGTTAGGAAAGAGTGAAGACGCAGAGTCCTGTTGAGTGTGGGGTTGTGTAAAGGCTCCCCCAGGGAGTTCAGGTGTACCCAAAGGCTTCCGCTGAGAGCACTTTTTGATGGCAGAAAGTGGCACCGTACGTGTTTTTTCGGGTCTAACTCGGGTTGAGCTTCTTGTTCCTGTTAGGGTTATGTTTAGGGTTGTTAGGAAAGAGTGAAGACGCAGAGTCCTGTTGAGTGTGGGGTTGCGTAAAGGCTCCCCCAGGGAGTTCAGGTGTACCCAAAGGCTTCCGCTGAGAGCACTTTTTGATGGCAGAAAGTGGCACCGTACGTGTTTTTTCGGGTCTAACTCGGGTTCAGCTTCTTGTTGCGGTTAGGGTTATGTTTAGGGTTGTTAGGAAAGAGTGAAGACGCAGAGTCCTGTTGAGTGTGGGGTTGCGTAAAGGCTCCCCCAGGGAGTTCAGGTGTACCCAAAGGCTTCCGCTGAGAGCACTTTTTGATGGCAGAAAGTGGCACCGTACGTGTTTTTTCGGGTCTAACTCGGGTTCAGCTTCTTGTTGCGGTTAGGGTTATGTTTAGGGTTGTTAGGAAAGAGTGAAGACGCAGAGTCCTGTTGAGTGTGAGGTTGCGTAAAGGCTCCCCCAGGGAGTTCAGGTGTACCCAAAGGCTTCCGCTGAGAGCACTTTTGGATGGCAGAAAGTGGCACCGTACGTGTTTTTTCGGGTCTAACTCGGGTTCAGCTTCTTGTTGCGGTTAGGGTTATGTTTAGGGTTGTTAGGAAAGAGTGAAGACGCAGAGTCCTGTTGAGCTGTGCGGTTGCGTAAAGGCTCCCCCAGGGAGTTCAGGTGTACCCAAAGGCTTCCGCTGAGAGCACTTTTTGGATGGCAGAAAGTGGCACCGTACGTGTTTTTTCGGGTCTAACTCGGGTTCAGCTTCTTGTTGCGGTTAGGGTTATGTTTAGGGTTGTTAGGAAAGAGTGAAGACGCAGAGTCCTGTTGAGTGTGGGGTTGCGTAAAGGCTCCCCCAGGGAGTTCAGGTGTACCCAAAGGCTTCCGCTGAGAGCACTTTTTGATGGCAGAAAGTGGCACCGTACGTGTTTTTTCGGGTCTAACTCGGGTTCAGCTTCTTGTTGCGGTTAGGGTTATGTTCAGGGTTGTTAGGAAAGAGTGAAGACGCAGAGTCCTGTTGAGTGTGGGGTTGCGTAAAGGCTCCCCCAGGGAGTTCAGGTGTACCCAAAGGCTTCCGCTGAGAGCACTTTTTGATGGCAGAAAGTGGCACCGTACGTGTTTTTTCGGGTCTAACTCGGGTTCAGCTTCTTGTTGCGGTTAGGGTTATGTTTAGGGTTGTTAGGAAAGAGTGAAGACGCAGAGTCCTGTTGACTGTGCGGTTGCGTAAAGGCTCCCCCAGGGAGTTCAGGTGTACCCAAAGGCTTCCGCTGAGAGCACTTTTTGATGGCAGAAAGTGGCACCGTACGTGTTTTTTCGGGTCTAACTCGGGTTGAGCTTCTTGTTCCTGTTAGGGTTATGTTTAGGGTTGTTAGGAAAGAGTGAAGACGCAGAGTCCTGTTGAGTGTGGGGTTGCGTAAAGGCTCCCCCAGGGAGTTCAGGTGTACCCAAAGGCTTCCGCTGAGAGCACTTTTTGATGGCAGAAAGTGGCACCGTACGTGTTTTTTCGGGTCTAACTCGGGTTCAGCTTCTTGTTGCGGTTAGGGTTATGTTTAGGGTTGTTAGGAAAGAGTGAAGACGCAGAGTCCTGTTGAGTGTGGGGTTGCGTAAAGGCTCCCCCAGGGAGTTCAGGTGTACCCAAAGGCTTCCGCTGAGAGCACTTTTGGATGGCAGAAAGTGGCACCGTACGTGTTTTTTCGGGTCTAACTCGGGTTCAGCTTCTTGTTGCGGTTAGGGTTATGTTTAGGGTTGTTAGGAAAGAGTGAAGACGCAGAGTCCTGTTGAGTGTGGGGTTGTGTAAAGGCTCCCCCAGGGAGTTCAGGTGTACCCAAAGGCTTCCGCTGAGAGCACTTTTTGATGGCAGAAAGTGGCACCGTACGTGTTTTTTCGGGTCTAACTCGGGTTGAGCTTCTTGTTGCGGTTAGGGTTATGTTTAGGGTTGTTAGGAAAGAGTGAAGACGCAGAGTCCTGTTGAGTGTGGGGTTGCGTAAAGGCTCCCCCAGGGAGTTCAGGTGTACCCAAAGGCTTCCGCTGAGAGCACTTTTTGATGGCAGAAAGTGGCACCGTACGTGTTTTTTCGGGTCTAACTCGGGTTCAGCTTCTTGTTGCGGTTAGGGTTATGTTTAGGGTTGTTAGGAAAGAGTGAAGACGCAGAGTCCTGTTGAGTGTGGGGTTGCGTAAAGGCTCCCCCAGGGAGTTCAGGTGTACCCAAAGGCTTCCGCTGAGAGCACTTTTTGATGGCAGAAAGTGGCACCGTACGTGTTTTTTCGGGTCTAACTCGGGTTCAGCTTCTTGTTGCGGTTAGGGTTATGTTTAGGGTTGTTAGGAAAGAGTGAAGACGCAGAGTCCTGTTGAGTGTGGGGTTGCGTAAAGGCTCCCCCAGGGAGTTCAGGTGTACCCAAAGGCTTCCGCTGAGAGCACTTTTTGATGGCAGAAAGTGGCACCGTACGTGTTTTTTCGGGTCTAACTCGGGTTCAGCTTCTTGTTGCGGTTAGGGTTATGTTCAGGGTTGTTAGGAAAGAGTGAAGACGCAGAGTCCTGTTGAGTGTGGGGTTGCGTAAAGGCTCCCCCAGGGAGTTCAGGTGTACCCAAAGGCTTCCGCTGAGAGCACTTTTTGATGGCAGAAAGTGGCACCGTACGTGTTTTTTCGGGTCTAACTCGGGTTCAGCTTCTTGTTGCGGTTAGGGTTATGTTTAGGGTTGTTAGGAAAGAGTGAAGACGCAGAGTCCTGTTGAGTGTGGGGTTGCGTAAAGGCTCCCCCAGGGAGTTCAGGTGTACCCAAAGGCTTCCGCTGAGAGCACTTTTTGATGGCAGAAAGTGGCACCGTACGTGTTTTTTCGGGTCTAACTCGGGTTCAGCTTCTTGTTGCGGTTAGGGTTATGTTTAGGGTTGTTAGGAAAGAGTGAAGACGCAGAGTCCTGTTGAGTGTGGGGTTGCGTAAAGGCTCCCCCAGGGAGTTCAGGTGTACCCAAAGGCTTCCGCTGAGAGCACTTTTTGATGGCAGAAAGTGGCACCGTACGTGTTTTTTCGGGTCTAACTCGGGTTCAGCTTCTTGTTGCGGTTAGGGTTATGTTTAGGGTTGTTAGGAAAGAGTGAAGACGCAGAGTCCTGTTGAGTGTGGGGTTGAGTAAAGGCTCCCCCAGGGAGTTCAGGTGTACCCAAAGGCTTCCGCTGAGAGCACTTTTGGATGGCAGAAAGTGGCACCGTACGTGTTTTTTCGGGTCTAACTCGGGTTGAGCTTCTTGTTGCCTGTTAGGGTTATGTTTAGGGTTGTTAGGAAAGAGTGAAGACGCAGAGTCCTGTTGAGTGTGGGGTTGCGTAAAGGCTCCCCCAGGGAGTTCAGGTGTACCCAAAGGCTTCCGCTGAGAGCACTTTTGATGGCAGAAAGTGGCACCGTACGTGTTTTTTCGGGTCTAACTCGGGTTCAGCTTCTTGTTGCGGTTAGGGTTATGTTTAGGGTTGTTAGGAAAGAGTGAAGACGCAGAGTCCTGTTGAGTGTGGGGTTGCGTAAAGGCTCCCCCAGGGAGTTCAGGTGTACCCAAAGGCTTCCGCTGAGAGCACTTTTTGATGGCAGAAAGTGGCACCGTACGTGTTTTTTCGGGTCTAACTCGGGTTCAGCTTCTTGTTGCGGTTAGGGTTATGTTTAGGGTTGTTAGGAAAGAGTGAAGACGCAGAGTCCTGTTGAGTGTGGGGTTGCGTAAAGGCTCCCCCAGGGAGTTCAGGTGTACCCAAAGGCTTCCGCTGAGAGCACTTTTTGATGGCAGAAAGTGGCACCGTACGTGTTTTTTCGGGTCTAACTCGGGTTCAGCTTCTTGTTGCGGTTAGGGTTATGTTTAGGGTTGTTAGGAAAGAGTGAAGACGCAGAGTCCTGTTGAGTGTGGGGTTGCGTAAAGGCTCCCCCAGGGAGTTCAGGTGTACCCAAAGGCTTCCGCTGAGAGCACTTTTGGATGGCAGAAAGTGGCACCGTACGTGTTTTTTCGGGTCTAACTCGGGTTCAGCTTCTTGTTGCGGTTAGGGTTATGTTTAGGGTTGTTAGGAAAGAGTGAAGACGCAGAGTCCTGTTGACTGTGCGGTTGCGTAAAGGCTCCCCCAGGGAGTTCAGGTGTACCCAAAGGCTTCCGCTGAGAGCACTTTTGGATGGCAGAAAGTGGCACCGTACGTGTTTTTTCGGGTCTAACTCGGGTTCAGCTTCTTGTTGCGGTTAGGGTTATGTTTAGGGTTGTTAGGAAAGAGTGAAGACGCAGAGTCCTGTTGAGTGTGGGGTTGCGTAAAGGCTCCCCCAGGGAGTTCAGGTGTACCCAAAGGCTTCCGCTGAGAGCACTTTTTGATGGCAGAAAGTGGCACCGTACGTGTTTTTTCGGGTCTAACTCGGGTTCAGCTTCTTGTTGCGGTTAGGGTTATGTTTAGGGTTGTTAGGAAAGAGTGAAGACGCAGAGTCCTGTTGAGTGTGGGGTTGCGTAAAGGCTCCCCCAGGGAGTTCAGGTGTACCCAAAGGCTTCCGCTGAGAGCACTTTTTGATGGCAGAAAGTGGCACCGTACGTGTTTTTTCGGGTCTAACTCGGGTTCAGCTTCTTGTTGCGGTTAGGGTTATGTTTAGGGTTGTTAGGAAAGAGTGAAGACGCAGAGTCCTGTTGAGTGTGGGGTTGCGTAAAGGCTCCCCCAGGGAGTTCAGGTGTACCCAAAGGCTTCCGCTGAGAGCACTTTTTGATGGCAGAAAGTGGCACCGTACGTGTTTTTTCGGGTCTAACTCGGGTTGAGCTTCTTGTTGCGGTTAGGGTTATGTTTAGGGTTGTTAGGAAAGAGTGAAGACGCAGAGTCCTGTTGAGTGTGGGGTTGCGTAAAGGCTCCCCCAGGGAGTTCAGGTGTACCCAAAGGCTTCCGCTGAGAGCACTTTTTGATGGCAGAAAGTGGCACCGTACGTGTTTTTTCGGGTCTAACTCGGGTTCAGCTTCTTGTTGCGGTTAGGGTTATGTTTAGGGTTGTTAGGAAAGAGTGAAGACGCAGAGTCCTGTTGAGTGTGGGGTTGCGTAAAGGCTCCCCCAGGGAGTTCAGGTGTACCCAAAGGCTTCCGCTGAGAGCACTTTTTGATGGCAGAAAGTGGCACCGTACGTGTTTTTTTCGGGTCTAACTCGGGTTCAGCTTCTTGTTGCGGTTAGGGTTATGTTTAGGGTTGTTAGGAAAGAGTGAAGACGCAGAGTCCTGTTGAGTGTGGGGTTGCGTAAAGGCTCCCCCAGGGAGTTCACGTGTACCCAAAGGCTTCCGCTGAGAGCACTTTTTGATGGCAGAAAGTGGCACCGTACGTGTTTTTTCGGGTCTAACTCGGGTTGAGCTTCTTGTTGCGGTTAGGGTTATGTTTAGGGTTGTTAGGAAAGAGTGAAGACGCAGAGTCCTGTTGAGTGTGGGGTTGCGTAAAGGCTCCCCCAGGGAGTTCAGGTGTACCCAAAGGCTTCCGCTGAGAGCACTTTTTGATGGCAGAAAGTGGCACCGTACGTGTTTTTTCGGGTCTAACTCGGGTTCAGCTTCTTGTTGCGGTTAGGGTTATGTTTAGGGTTGTTAGGAAAGAGTGAAGACGCAGAGTCCTGTTGAGTGTGGGGTTGCGTAAAGGCTCCCCCAGGGAGTTCAGGTGTACCCAAAGGCTTCCGCTGAGAGCACTTTTTGATGGCAGAAAGTGGCACCGTACGTGTTTTTTCGGGTCTAACTCGGGTTCAGCTTCTTGTTGCGGTTAGGGTTATGTTTAGGGTTGTTAGGAAAGAGTGAAGACGCAGAGTCCTGTTGAGTGTGGGGTTGTGTAAAGGCTCCCCCAGGGAGTTCAGGTGTACCCAAAGGCTTCCGCTGAGAGCACTTTTTGATGGCAGAAAGATGCACCGTACGTGTTTTTTCGGGTCTAACTCGGGTTGAGCTTCTTGTTCCTGTTAGGGTTATGTTTAGGGTTGTTAGGAAAGAGTGAAGACGCAGAGTCCTGTTGAGTGTGGGGTTGCGTAAAGGCTCCCCCAGGGAGTTCAGGTGTACCCAAAGGCTTCCGCTGAGAGCACTTTTTGATGGCAGAAAGTGGCACCGTACGTGTTTTTTCGGGTCTAACTCGGGTTCAGCTTCTTGTTGCGGTTAGGGTTATGTTTAGGGTTGTTAGGAAAGAGTGAAGACGCAGAGTCCTGTTGAGTGTGGGGTTGCGTAAAGGCTCCCCCAGGGAGTTCAGGTGTACCCAAAGGGTTCCGCTGAGAGCACTTTTTGATGGCAGAAAGTGGCACCGTACGTGTTTTTTCGGGTCTAACTCGGGTTCAGCTTCTTGTTGCGGTTAGGGTTATGTTTAGGGTTGTTAGGAAAGAGTGAAGACGCAGAGTCCTGTTGAGTGTGAGGTTGCGTAAAGGCTCCCCCAGGGAGTTCAGGTGTACCCAAAGGCTTCCGCTGAGAGCACTTTTTGATGGCAGAAAGTGGCACCGTACGTGTTTTTTCGGGTCTAACTCGGGTTCAGCTTCTTGTTGCGGTTAGGGTTATGTTTAGGGTTGTTAGGAAAGAGTGAAGACGCAGAGTCCTGTTGAGTGTGGGGTTGCGTAAAGGCTCCCCCAGGGAGTTCAGGTGTACCCAAAGGCTTCCGCTGAGAGCACTTTTGGATGGCAGAAAGTGGCACCGTACGTGTTTTTTCGGGTCTAACTCGGGTTCAGCTTCTTGTTGCGGTTAGGGTTATGTTTAGGGTTGTTAGGAAAGAGTGAAGACGCAGAGTCCTGTTGAGTGTGGGGTTGCGTAAAGGCTCCCCCAGGGAGTTCAGGTGTACCCAAAGGCTTCCGCTGAGAGCACTTTTTGATGGCAGAAAGATGCACCGTACGTGTTTTTTCGGGTCTAACTCGGGTTGAGCTTCTTGTTCCTGTTAGGGTTATGTTTAGGGTTGTTAGGAAAGAGTGAAGACGCAGAGTCCTGTTGAGTGTGGGGTTGCGTAAAGGCTCCCCCAGGGAGTTCAGGTGTACCCAAAGGCTTCCGCTGAGAGCACTTTTTGATGGCAGAAAGTGGCACCGTACGTGTTTTTTCGGGTCTAACTCGGGTTCAGCTTCTTGTTGCGGTTAGGGTTATGTTTAGGGTTGTTAGGAAAGAGTGAAGACGCAGAGTCCTGTTGAGTGTGGGGTTGCGTAAAGGCTCCCCCAGGGAGTTCAGGTGTACCCAAAGGCTTCCGCTGAGAGCACTTTTTGATGGCAGAAAGTGGCACCGTACGTGTTTTTTCGGGTCTAACTCGGGTTCAGCTTCTTGTTGCGGTTAGGGTTATGTTTAGGGTTGTTAGGAAAGAGTGAAGACGCAGAGTCCTGTTGAGTGTGAGGTTGCGTAAAGGCTCCCCCAGGGAGTTCAGGTGTACCCAAAGGCTTCCGCTGAGAGCACTTTTTGATGGCAGAAAGTGGCACCGTACGTGTTTTTTCGGGTCTAACTCGGGTTCAGCTTCTTGTTGCGGTTAGGGTTATGTTTAGGGTTGTTAGGAAAGAGTGAAGACGCAGAGTCCTGTTGAGTGTGGGGTTGCGTAAAGGCTCCCCCAGGGAGTTCAGGTGTACCCAAAGGCTTCCGCTGAGAGCACTTTTGGATGGCAGAAAGTGGCACCGTACGTGTTTTTTCGGGTCTAACTCGGGTTCAGCTTCTTGTTGCGGTTAGGGTTATGTTTAGGGTTGTTAGGAAAGAGTGAAGACGCAGAGTCCTGTTGAGTGTGGGGTTGCGTAAAGGCTCCCCCAGGGAGTTCAGGTGTACCCAAAGGCTTCCGCTGAGAGCACTTTTTGATGGCAGAAAGTGGCACCGTACGTGTTTTTTCGGGTCTAACTCGGGTTCAGCTTCTTGTTGCGGTTAGGGTTATGTTTAGGGTTGTTAGGAAAGAGTGAAGACGCAGAGTCCTGTTGAGTGTGGGGTTGCGTAAAGGCTCCCCCAGGGAGTTCAGGTGTACCCAAAGGCTTCCGCTGAGAGCACTTTTTGATGGCAGAAAGTGGCACCGTACGTGTTTTTTCGGGTCTAACTCGGGTTCAGCTTCTTGTTGCGGTTAGGGTTATGTTTAGGGTTGTTAGGAAAGAGTGAAGACGCAGAGTCCTGTTGAGTGTGGGGTTGCGTAAAGGCTCCCCCAGGGAGTTCAGGTGTACCCAAAGGCTTCCGCTGAGAGCACTTTTTGATGGCAGAAAGTGGCACCGTACGTGTTTTTTCGGGTCTAACTCGGGTTCAGCTTCTTGTTGCGGTTAGGGTTATGTTTAGGGTTGTTAGGAAAGAGTGAAGACGCAGAGTCCTGTTGAGTGTGGGGTTGCGTAAAGGCTCCCCCAGGGAGTTCAGGTGTACCCAAAGGCTTCCGCTGAGAGCACTTTTTGATGGCAAAAAGTGGCACCGTACGTGTTTTTTCGGGTCTAACTCGGGTTCAGCTTCTTGTTGCGGTTAGGGTTATGTTTAGGGTTGTTAGGAAAGAGCGAAGACGCAGAGTCCTGTTGAGTGTGGGGTTGCGTAAAGGCTCCCCCAGGGAGTTCAGGTGTACCCAAAGGCTTCCGCTGAGAGCACTTTTTGATGGCAGAAAGTGGCACCGTACGTGTTTTTTCGGGTCTAACTCGGGTTCAGCTTCTTGTTGCGGTTAGGGTTATGTTTAGGGTTGTTAGGAAAGAGTGAAGACGCAGAGTCCTGTTGAGTGTGGGGTTGCGTAAAGGCTCCCCCAGGGAGTTCAGGTGTACCCAAAGGCTTCCGCTGAGAGCACTTTTGATGGCAGAAAGTGGCACCGTACGTGTTTTTTCGGGTCTAACTCGGGTTGAGCTTCTTGTTGCGGTTAGGGTTATGTTTAGGGTTGTTAGGAAAGAGTGAAGACGCAGAGTCCTGTTGAGTGTGGGGTTGCGTAAAGGCTCCCCCAGGGAGTTCAGGTGTACCCAAAGGCTTCCGCTGAGAGCACTTTTTGATGGCAGAAAGTGGCACCGTACGTGTTTTTTCGGGTCTAACTCGGGTTCAGCTTCTTGTTGCGGTTAGGGTTATGTTTAGGGTTGTTAGGAAAGAGTGAAGACGCAGAGTCCTGTTGAGTGTGAGGTTGCGTAAAGGCTCCCCCAGGGAGTTCAGGTGTACCCAAAGGCTTCCGCTGAGAGCACTTTTTGATGGCAGAAAGTGGCACCGTACGTGTTTTTTCGGGTCTAACTCGGGTTCAGCTTCTTGTTGCGGTTAGGGTTATGTTTAGGGTTGTTAGGAAAGAGTGAAGACGCAGAGTCCTGTTGAGTGTGGGGTTGCGTAAAGGCTCCCCCAGGGAGTTCAGGTGTACCCAAAGGCTTCCGCTGAGAGCACTTTTGGATGGCAGAAAGTGGCACCGTACGTGTTTTTTCGGGTCTAACTCGGGTTCAGCTTCTTGTTGCGGTTAGGGTTATGTTTAGGGTTGTTAGGAAAGAGTGAAGACGCAGAGTCCTGTTGAGTGTGGGGTTGCGTAAAGGCTCCCCCAGGGAGTTCAGGTGTACCCAAAGGCTTCCGCTGAGAGCACTTTTTGATGGCAGAAAGTGGCACCGTACGTGTTTTTTCGGGTCTAACTCGGGTTCAGCTTCTTGTTGCGGTTAGGGTTATGTTTAGGGTTGTTAGGAAAGAGTGAAGACGCAGAGTCCTGTTGAGTGTGGGGTTGCGTAAAGGCTCCCCCAGGGAGTTCAGGTGTACCCAAAGGCTTCCGCTGAGAGCACTTTTTGATGGCAGAAAGTGGCACCGTACGTGTTTTTTCGGGTCTAACTCGGGTTCAGCTTCTTGTTGCGGTTAGGGTTATGTTTAGGGTTGTTAGGAAAGAGTGAAGACGCAGAGTCCTGTTGAGTGTGGGGTTGCGTAAAGGCTCCCCCAGGGAGTTCAGGTGTACCCAAAGGCTTCCGCTGAGAGCACTTTTTGATGGCAGAAAGTGGCACCGTACGTGTTTTTTCGGGTCTAACTCGGGTTCAGCTTCTTGTTGCGGTTAGGGTTATGTTTAGGGTTGTTAGGAAAGAGTGAAGACGCAGAGTCCTGTTGAGTGTGGGGTTGCGTAAAGGCTCCCCCAGGGAGTTCAGGTGTACCCAAAGGCTTCCGCTGAGAGCACTTTTTGATGGCAAAAAGTGGCACCGTACGTGTTTTTTCGGGTCTAACTCGGGTTCAGCTTCTTGTTGCGGTTAGGGTTATGTTTAGGGTTGTTAGGAAAGAGCGAAGACGCAGAGTCCTGTTGAGTGTGGGGTTGCGTAAAGGCTCCCCCAGGGAGTTCAGGTGTACCCAAAGGCTTCCGCTGAGAGCACTTTTTGATGGCAGAAAGTGGCACCGTACGTGTTTTTTCGGGTCTAACTCGGGTTCAGCTTCTTGTTGCGGTTAGGGTTATGTTTAGGGTTGTTAGGAAAGAGTGAAGACGCAGAGTCCTGTTGAGTGTGGGGTTGCGTAAAGGCTCCCCCAGGGAGTTCAGGTGTACCCAAAGGCTTCCGCTGAGAGCACTTTTGATGGCAGAAAGTGGCACCGTACGTGTTTTTTCGGGTCTAACTCGGGTTGAGCTTCTTGTTGCGGTTAGGGTTATGTTTAGGGTTGTTAGGAAAGAGTGAAGACGCAGAGTCCTGTTGAGTGTGGGGTTGCGTAAAGGCTCCCCCAGGGAGTTCAGGTGTACCCAAAGGCTTCCGCTGAGAGCACTTTTTGATGGCAGAAAGTGGCACCGTACGTGTTTTTTCGGGTCTAACTCGGGTTCAGCTTCTTGTTGCGGTTAGGGTTATGTTTAGGGTTGTTAGGAAAGAGCGAAGACGCAGAGTCCTGTTGAGTGTGGGGTTGCGTAAAGGCTCCCCCAGGGAGTTCAGGTGTACCCAAAGGCTTCCGCTGAGAGCACTTTTTGATGGCAGAAAGTGGCACCGTACGTGTTTTTTCGGGTCTAACTCGGGTTCAGCTTCTTGTTGCGGTTAGGGTTATGTTTAGGGTTGTTAGGAAAGAGTGAAGACGCAGAGTCCTGTTGAGTGTGGGGTTGCGTAAAGGCTCCCCCAGGGAGTTCAGGTGTACCCAAAGGCTTCCGCTGAGAGCACTTTTGGATGGCAGAAAGTGGCACCGTACGTGTTTTTTCGGGTCTAACTCGGGTTGAGCTTCTTGTTGCGGTTAGGGTTATGTTTAGGGTTGTTAGGAAAGAGTGAAGACGCAGAGTCCTGTTGAGTGTGGGGTTGCGTAAAGGCTCCCCCAGGGAGTTCAGGTGTACCCAAAGGCTTCCGCTGAGAGCACTTTTGGATGGCAGAAAGTGGCACCGTACGTGTTTTTTCGGGTCTAACTCGGGTTCAGCTTCTTGTTGCGGTTAGGGTTATGTTTAGGGTTGTTAGGAAAGAGTGAAGACGCAGAGTCCTGTTGAGTGTGGGGTTGCGTAAAGGCTCCCCCAGGGAGTTCAGGTGTACCCAAAGGCTTCCGCTGAGAGCACTTTTTGATGGCAGAAAGTGGCACCGTACGTGTTTTTTCGGGTCTAACTCGGGTTCAGCTTCTTGTTGCGGTTAGGGTTATGTTTAGGGTTGTTAGGAAAGAGTGAAGACGCAGAGTCCTGTTGAGTGTGGGGTTGCGTAAAGGCTCCCCCAGGGAGTTCAGGTGTACCCAAAGGCTTCCGCTGAGAGCACTTTTTGATGGCAGAAAGTGGCACCGTACGTGTTTTTTCGGGTCTAACTCGGGTTGAGCTTCTTGTTGCGGTTAGGGTTATGTTTAGGGTTGTTAGGAAAGAGTGAAGACGCAGAGTCCTGTTGAGTGTGGGGTTGCGTAAAGGCTCCCCCAGGGAGTTCAGGTCTACCCAAAGGCTTCCGCTGAGAGCACTTTTTGATGGCAGAAAGTGGCACCGTACGTGTTTTTTCGGGTCTAACTCGGGTTCAGCTTCTTGTTGCGGTTAGGGTTATGTTTAGGGTTGTTAGGAAAGAGTGAAGACGCAGAGTCCTGTTGAGTGTGGGGTTGCGTAAAGGCTCCCCCCAAGGGAGTTCAGGT
>NW_027663952.1:2500-5000 GCF_964034855.1 Anser brachyrhynchus | reverse complement strand
GGTTAGGGTTAGGGTTAGGGTTAGGGTTAGGGTTAGGGTTAGGGTTAGGGTTAGGGTTAGGGTTAGGGTTAGGGTTAGGGTTAGGGTTAGGGTTAGGGTTAGGGTTAGGGTTAGGGTTAGGGTTAGGGTTAGGGTTAGGGTTAGGGTTAGGGTTAGGGTTAGGGTTAGGGTTAGGGTTAGGGTTAGGGTTAGGGTTAGGGTTAGGGTTAGGGTTAGGGTTAGGGTTAGGGTTAGGGTTAGGGTTAGGGTTAGGGTTAGGGTTAGGGTTAGGGTTAGGGTTAGGGTTAGGGTTAGGGTTAGGGTTAGGGTTAGGGTTAGGGTTAGGGTTAGGGTTAGGGTTAGGGTTAGGGTTAGGGTTAGGGTTAGGGTTAGGGTTAGGGTTAGGGTTAGGGTTAGGGTTAGGGTTAGGGTTAGGGTTAGGGTTAGGGTTAGGGTTAGGGTTAGGGTTAGGGTTAGGGTTAGGGTTAGGGTTAGGGTTAGGGTTAGGGTTAGGGTTAGGGTTAGGGTTAGGGTTAGGGTTAGGGTTAGGGTTAGGGTTAGGGTTAGGGTTAGGGTTAGGGTTAGGGTTAGGGTTAGGGTTAGGGTTAGGGTTAGGGTTAGGGTTAGGGTTAGGGTTAGGGTTAGGGTTAGGGTTAGGGTTAGGGTTAGGGTTAGGGTTAGGGTTAGGGTTAGGGTTAGGGTTAGGGTTAGGGTTAGGGTTAGGGTTAGGGTTAGGGTTAGGGTTAGGGTTAGGGTTAGGGTTAGGTTAGGGTTAGGGTTAGGGTTAGGGTTAGGGTTAGGGTTAGGGTTAGGGTTAGGGTTAGGGTTAGGGTTAGGGTTAGGGTTAGGGTTAGGGTTAGGGTTAGGGTTAGGGTTAGGGTTAGGGTTAGGGTTAGGGTTAGGGTTAGGGTTAGGGTTAGGGTTAGGGTTAGGGTTAGGGTTAGGGTTAGGGTTAGGGTTAGGGTTAGGGTTAGGGTTAGGGTTAGGGTTAGGGTTAGGGTTAGGGTTAGGGTTAGGGTTAGGGTTAGGGTTAGGGTTAGGGTTAGGGTTAGGGTTAGGGTTAGGGTTAGGGTTAGGGTTAGGGTTAGGGTTAGGGTTAGGGTTAGGGTTAGGGTTAGGGTTAGGGTTAGGGTTAGGGTTAGGGTTAGGGTTAGGGTTAGGGTTAGGGTTAGGGTTAGGGTTAGGGTTAGGGTTAGGGTTAGGGTTAGGGTTAGGGTTAGGGTTAGGGTTAGGGTTAGGGTTAGGGTTAGGGTTAGGGTTAGGGTTAGGGTTAGGGTTAGGGTTAGGGTTAGGGTTAGGGTTAGGGTTAGGGTTAGGGTTAGGGTTAGGGTTAGGGTTAGGGTTAGGGTTAGGGTTAGGGTTAGGGTTAGGGTTAGGGTTAGGGTTAGGGTTAGGGTTAGGGTTAGGGTTAGGGTTAGGGTTAGGGTTAGGGTTAGGGTTAGGGTTAGGGTTAGGGTTAGGGTTAGGGTTAGGGTTAGGGTTAGGGTTAGGGTTAGGGTTAGGGTTAGGGTTAGGGTTAGGGTTAGGGTTAGGGTTAGGGTTAGGGTTAGGGTTAGGGTTAGGGTTAGGGTTAGGGTTAGGGTTAGGGTTAGGGTTAGGGTTAGGGTTAGGGTTAGGGTTAGGGTTAGGGTTAGGGTTAGGGTTAGGGTTAGGGTTAGGGTTAGGGTTAGGGTTAGGGTTAGGGTTAGGGTTAGGGTTAGGGTTAGGGTTAGGGTTAGGGTTAGGGTTAGGGTTAGGGTTAGGGTTAGGGTTAGGGTTAGGGTTAGGGTTAGGGTTAGGGTTAGGGTTAGGGTTAGGGTTAGGGTTAGGGTTAGGGTTAGGGTTAGGGTTAGGGTTAGGGTTAGGGTTAGGGTTAGGGTTAGGGTTAGGGTTAGGGTTAGGGTTAGGGTTAGGGTTAGGGTTAGGGTTAGGGTTAGGGTTAGGGTTAGGGTTAGGGTTAGGGTTAGGGTTAGGGTTAGGGTTAGGGTTAGGGTTAGGGTTAGGGTTAGGGTTAGGGTTAGGGTTAGGGTTAGGGTTAGGGTTAGGGTTAGGGTTAGGGTTAGGGTTAGGGTTAGGGTTAGGGTTAGGGTTAGGGTTAGGGTTAGGGTTAGGGTTAGGGTTAGGGTTAGGGTTAGGGTTAGGGTTAGGGTTAGGGTTAGGGTTAGGGTTAGGGTTAGGGTTAGGGTTAGGGTTAGGGTTAGGGTTAGGGTTAGGGTTAGGGTTAGGGTTAGGGTTAGGGTTAGGGTTAGGGTTAGGGTTAGGGTTAGGGTTAGGGTTAGGGTTAGGGTTAGGGTTAGGGTTAGGGTTAGGGTTAGGGTTAGGGTTAGGGTTAGGGTTAGGGTTAGGGTTAGGGTTAGGGTTAGGGTTAGGGTTAGGGTTAGGGTTAGGGTTAGGGTTAGGGTTAGGGTTAGGGTTAGGGTTAGGGTTAGGGTTAGGGTTAGGGTTAGGGTTAGGGTTAGGGTTAGGGTTAGGGTTAGGGTTAGGGTTAGGGTTAGGGTTAGGGTTAGGGTTAGGGTTAGGGTTAGGGTTAGGGTTAGGGTTA
>NW_027663953.1:0-13000 GCF_964034855.1 Anser brachyrhynchus | reverse complement strand
GCATTCTCAGTGGTGCCAGTGCACTCTCTGGACTCACTGCAGTGCATCCCCAGTGGTGCCAGTACACTCACTGGACTCACTGCACTGCATACCCAGTGGTGCCAGTGCACTCTCTGGACTCACTAAACTGCATCCCCAGTGGTGCCACTGCACTCTCTGGACTCACTGCACTGCTTCCCCAGTGGTGCCAGTGCACTCACTGGACTCACTGCAGTGCATCCCCACTGGTGCCAGTGCACTCTCTGGGCTCACTGCAGTGCATCCCCAGTGGTGCCAGTGCACTCTCTGGACTCACTGCACTGCATCCCCAGTGGTGCCAGTGCACTCTCTGGACTCACTGCACTGCATCCCCGGTGGTGCCAGTGCAGTCTCTGGAGTAACTGCACTGCATCCCCAGTGGTGCCAGTGCACTCTGTGGACTCACTGCACTGCATCCCCAGTGGTGACAGTGCACTCTCTGGACTCACTGCACTGCATCCCCAGTGGTGACAGTGCACTCTCTGGACTCACTGCAGTGCATCCCCAGTGGTGCCAGTGCACTCTCTGGACTCACTGCACTGCATCCCCAGTGGTGCCAGTGCAGTCTCTGGAGTAACTGCAGTGCATCCCCACTGGTGCCAAAGCACTCTCTGGACTCCCGGCACCGCATCCCCAGTGGTGCCAGTGCACTCTCTGGACTCACTGCACTGCATCCCCAGTGGTGCCAGTGCACTCTCTGGAGTCAAAGCACTGCATCCCCAGTGGTGCCAGTGCACTCTCTGGACTCACTGAAGTGCATCCCCAGTGGTGCCAGTGCACTCTCTGGACTCACTGAAGTGCATTCTCAGTGGTGCCAGTGCACTCTCTGGACTCACTGCAGTGCATCCCCAGTGGTGCCAGTACACTCACTGGACTCACTGCACTGCATCCCCAGTGGTGCCAGTGCACTCTCTGGACTCACTAAACTGCATCACCAGTGGTGCCTCTGCACTCTCTGGACTCACTGCACTGCTTCCCCAGTGGTGCCAGTGCACTCACTGGACTCACTGCAGTGCATCCCCACTGGTGCCAGTGCACTCTCTGGGCTCACTGCAGTGCATCACAAGTGGTGCCAGTGCACTCTCTGGACTCACTGCACTGCATCCCCAGTGGTGCCTGTGCGCTCTCTGGAGTCACAGCACTGCATCCCCAGTGGTGCCTGTGCAATCTCTGGACTCACTGCACTGCATCCCCAGTGGTGCCAGTGCACTCTCTGGACTCACTGAAGTGCATTCTCAGTGGTGCCAGTGCACTCTCTGGACTCACTGCACTGCATCCCCAGTGGTGCCAGTGCACTCTCTGTGGACTCACTGAACTGCATCCCCAGTGATGCCAGTGCACTTTCTGGACTCACTGCACTGCATCCCTAGTGGTGCCACTGCACTCTCTGGACTCACTGCACTGCTTCCTCAGTGGTGCCAGTGCACTCTCTGGACTCACTGCACTGCATCCCCAGTGGTGCCAGTGCACTCACTGGACTCACTGCAGTGCATCCCCACTGGTGCCAGTGCACTCTCTGGACTCACTGCACTGCATCCCCAGTGGTGCCAGTGCACTCTCTGGACTCACTGAAGTGCATCCGCAGTGGTTCCAGCGCACTCTCTGGACTCACTGCACTGTATCCCCAGTGGTGCCAGTACACTCTGTGGACTCACTGCAGTGCATCCCCAGTGGTGCCAGTGCACTCTCTGGACTCACTGCAGTGCATCCCCAGTGGTGCAGCCAGTGCACTCTCTGGACTCACTGCAGTGCATCCGCAGTGGTGCCATTGCACTCTCTGGACTCACTGCACTGCATCTCCAGTGGTGCCAGTGCACTCTCTGGACTCACTGCACTGCATCTCCAGTGGTGCCAGTGCACTCTCTGGACTCACTGCAGTGCATCCGCAGTGGTGCCATTGCACTCTCTGGACTCACTGCACTGCATCCCCAGTGGTGCCAGTGCAATCTCTGGACTCACTGCACTGCATCCTCAGCGGTGCCAGTGCACTCTCTGGACTCACTGAAGTGCATCCCCAGTGGTGCCAGTACACTCACTGGACTCACTGCAGTGCATCCCCACTGGTGCCAGTGCACTCTCTGGACTCACTGCAGTGCATCCCCAGTGCAGCCAGTGCACTCTCTGGACTCACTGCAGTGCATCCGCAGTGGTGCCATTGCAATCTCTGGACTCACTGCACTGCATCCCCAGTGGTGCCAGTGCACTCTCTGGACTCACTGAAGTGCATTCTCAGTGGTGCCAGTGCACTCTCTAGACTCACTGCACTGCATCCCCAGTGGTGCCAGTGCACTCTCTGGACTCACTGAACTGCATCCCCAGTGGTGCCAGTGCACTCTCTGGACTCACTGCACTGCATCCCCAGTGGTGCCAGTGCACTCACTGGACTCACTGCAGTGCATCCCCAGTGGTGCCAGTGCACTCTCTGGACTCACTGCACTGCATCCCCAGTGGTGCCAGTGCACTCTCTGGACTCACTGCACTGCATCCCCAGTGGTTCCAGCGCACTCTCTGGACTCACTGCACTGCATCCCCAGTGGTGCTAGTGCACTCTGTGGACTCACTGCAGTGCATTCTCAGTGGTGCCAGTGCACTCTCTGGACTCACTTCAGTGCATCCCCAGAGGTGCCAGTACACTCTCTGGACTCACTGCAGTGCATCCCCAGTGGTGCCAGTGCACTCTCTGGACTCACTGCAGTGCATCCCCAGTGCAGCCAGTGCACTCTCTGGACTCACTGCAGTGCATCCGCAGTGGTGCCATTGCACTCTCTGGACTCACTGCACTGCATCTCCAGTGGTGCCAGTGCACTCTCTGGACTCACTGCACTGCATCCCCAGTGCTGCCAGTGCACTCTCTTGAGTCACTGCACTGCATCACCTGTGGTGCAAGAGCACTCTCTGGACTCACAGCAGTGCATCACCAGTGGTGCCAGTGCACTCTCTGGACTCACTGCACTGCATCCCCAGTGGTGCCAGTGCACTCTCTGGACTCACTGCACTGCATCCCCAGTGGTGCTAGTGCACTGTGTGGACTCACTGTACTGCATCCCCAGTGGTGCCAGTGCACTGTCTGGACTCACTGCAGTGCATCCCCAGTGGTGCCAGTGCACTCTCAGGACTCACTGCACTGCATCCCCAGTGGGGCCAGTGCACTCTCTGGACTCACTGCACTGCATCCCCAGTAGTGACAGTGCACTCTCTGGACTCACTGCAGTGCATCCCCAGTGGTGCCAGTGCACTCTCTGGACTCACTGCACTGCATCCCCAGTAGTGCCAGTGCACTCTCTGGACTCACTGTACTGCACCCCCAGTGCTGCCAGTGCACTCACTGGATTCACTGCACTGCATCCCCAGTGGTGCCAGTGCACTCTCTGGACTCACTGCACTGCATCCCCAGTGGTGCCAGTGCACTCTGTGGACTCACTGTACTGCATCCCCAGTGGTGACAGTGCACTCTCTGGACTCACTGCTGTGCATCCCCAGTGGTGCCAGTGCACTCTCTGGACTCACTGCAGTGCATCCCCACTGGTGCCAGTGCACTCTCTGGACTCACTGCAGTGCATCCCCAGTGGTGCCTGTGCAGTCTCTGGAGTATCTGCAGTGCATCCCCACTGGTGCCAAAGCACTCTCTGGACTCACTGCAGTGCATCCCCAGTGGTGCCACTGCACTCTCTGGACTCACTGCACTGCATCTCCAGTGGTGCCAGTGCACTCTCTGGACTCACTGCACTGCATCCCCAGTGCTGCCAGTGCACTCTCTTGAGTCACTGCACTGCATTCCCTGTGGTGCAAGAGCACTCTCTGGACTCACAGCAGTGCATCACCAGTGGTGCCAGTGTACTCTCTGGACTCACTGCACTGCATCCCCAGTGGTGCCAGTGCACTCTCTGGACTCACTGCACTGCATCCCCAGTGGTGCTAGTGCACTGTGTGGACTCACTGTACTGCATCCCCAGTGGTGCCAGTGCAATCTCTGGACTCACTGCAGTGCATCCCCATTGGTGCCAGTGCACTCTCAGGACTCACTGCACTGCATCCCCAGTGGGGCCAGTGCACTCTCTGGACTCACTGCACTGCATCCCCGGTGGTGCCAGTGCAGTCTCTGGAGTAACTGCACTGCATCCCCACTGGTGCCAAAGCTCTCTCTGGACTCCCAGCACCGCATCCCCAGTTGTGCCAGTGCACTCTCTGGACTCACTGCACTGCATCACCAGTGGTGCCACTGCACTCTCTGGACTCACTGCACTGCTTCCCCAGTGGTGCCAGTGCACTCACTGGACTGACTGCAGTGCATCCCCACTGGTGCCAGTGCACTCTCTGGGCTCACTGCAGTGCATCCCCAGTGGTGCCAGTGCACTCTCTGGACTCACTGCACTGCATCCCCACTGGTGCCTTGGGGCTCTCTGGAGTCACAGCACTGCATTCTCAGTGGTGCCAGTGCACTCTCTGGACTCACTGCACTGCATCCCCAGTGGTGCCAGTGCACTCTCTGGACTCACTGAACTGCATCCCCAGTGGTGCCAGTGCACTCTCTGGACTCACTGCACTGCATCCCCAGTGCTGCCAGTGCACTCTCTGGACTCACTGCAGTGCATCCCCAGTGGTGCCACTGCACTCTCTGGACTCACTGCACTGCTTCCCCAGTGGAGCCAGTGCACTCTCTGCACTCACTGCACTGCATTCCCAGTAGTGCTAGGGCACTCTCTGGACTCACTGCACTGCATCCCCAGTGGTGCCAGTGCACTCTCTGGACTCACTGCACTGCATTCTCAGTGGTGCCACTGCACTCTCTGGACTCACTTCAGTGCATCCCCAGTGGTTCCAGCGCACTCTCAGGACTCACTGCACGGCATCCCCAGTGGTGCTAGTGCACTCTGTGGACTCACTGCAGTGCATTCTCAGTGGTGCCAGTGCACTCTCTGGACTCACTGCAGTGCATTCCCAGTGCAGCCAGTGCACTCTCTGGACTCACTGCACTGCATCCCCAGTGGTGCCATTGCACTCTCTGGACTCACTGCACTGCATCTCCAGTGGTGCCAGTGCACTCTCTGGACTCACTGCACTGCATCCCCAGTGCTGCCAGTGCACTCTCTTGAGTCACTGCACTGCATCCCCTGTGGTGCAAGAGCACTCTCTGGACTCACAGCAGTGCATCACCAGTGGTGCCAGTGCACTCTCTGGACTCACTGTACTGCATCCCCAGAGGTGCCAGTGCACTCTCTGGACTCACTGCACTGCATCCCCAGTGGTGCTAGTGCACTGTGTGGACTCACTGTACTGCATCCCCAGTGGTGCCAGTGCAATCTCTGGACTCACTGCAGTGCATCCCCATTGGTGCCAGTGCACTCTCAGGACTCACTGCAGTGCATCCCCAGTGGTGCCAGTGCACTCTCTGGACTCACTGCACTGCATCCCCAGTAGTGACAGTGCACTCTCTGGACTCACTGCAGTGCATCCCCGGTGGTGCCAGTGCACTCTCTGGACTCACTGCACTGCATCCCCAGTAGTGCCAGTGCACTCTCTGGACTCACTGGACTGCATCCCCAGTGCTGCCAGTGCACTCACTGGATTCACTGCACTGCATCCCCAGTGGTGCCAGTGCACTCTCTGGGCTCACTGCACTGCATCCCCAGTGGTGCCAGTGCACTCTCTGGACTCACTGCAGTGCATCCCCACTGGTGCCAGTGCACTCTCTGGACTCACTGAAGTGCATCCCCAGTGGTGCCAGTGCAGTCTCTGGAGTAACTGCAGTGCATCCCCACTGGTGCCAAAGCACTCTCTGGACTCACTGCAGTGCATCCCCAGTGGTGCCACTGCACTCTCTGGACTCACTGAAGTGCATCCCCAGTGGTGCCAGTGCACTCTCTGGACTCATTGAAGTGCATTCTCTGTGGTGCCAGTGCACTCTCTGGACTCACTGCAGTGCATCCCCAGTGGTGCCAGTACACTCACTGGACTCACTGCAGTGCATCCCCAGTGGTGCCAGTGCACTCTCTGGACTCACTAAACTGCATCCCCAGTGGTGCCACTGCACTCTCTGGACTCACTGCACTGCTTCCCCAGTGGTGCCAGTGCACTCACTGGACTCACTGCAGTGCATCCCCACTGGTGCCAGTGCACTCTCTGGGCTCACTGCAGTGCATCCCCAGTGGTGCCAGTGCACTCTCTGGACTCACTGCACTGCATCCCCAGTGGTGCCAGTGCGCTCTCTGGAGTCACAGCACTGCATCCCCAGTGGTGCCAGTGCAATCTCTGGACTCACTGCACTGCATCCCCAGTGGTGCCAGTGCACTCTCTGGACTCACTGCACTGCATCCCCGGTGGTGCCAGTGCACTCTCTGGACTCACTGCACTGCATCCCCACTGGTGCCAGTGCACTCTCTGGGCTCACTGAAATGCATCCCCAGTGGTGCCAGTGCACTCTCTGGACTCACTGCACTGCATCCCCAGTGGTGCCAGTGCGCTCTCTGGAGTCACAGCACTGCATCCCCAGTGGTGCCAGTGCAATCTCTGGACTCACTGCACTGCATCCCCAGTGGTGCCAGTGCACTCTCTGGACTCACTGCACCGCATCCCCGGTGGTGACAGTGCAGTCTCTGGAGTAACTGCACTGCATCCCCACTGGTGCCAGTGCACTCTCTGGACTCACTGCACTGCTTCCCCAGTGGTGCCAGTGCACTCACTGGACTGACTGCAGTGCATCCCCACTGGTGCCAGTGCACTCTCTGGACTCACTGCAGTGCATCCCCACTGGTGCCAGTGCACTCACTGGACTGACTGCACTGCATCCCCAGTGCTGCCAGTGCACTCTCTGGACTCACTGCACTGCATCCCCAGTGGTGCCACTGCACTCTCTGGACTCACTTCACTGCTTCCCCAGTGGTGCCAGTGCACTCTCTGGACTCACTGCACTGCATCCCCAGTGGTGCCAGTGCACTCACTGGACTGACTGCACTGCATCCCCAGTGGTGCCAGTGCACTCTCTGGACTCACTGCACCGCATCCCCGGTGGTGACAGTGCAGTCTCTGGAGTAACTGCACTGCATCCCCACTGGTGCCAGTGCACTCTCTGGACTCACTGCACTGCTTCCCCAGTGGTGCCAGTGCACTCACTGGACTGACTGCACTGCATCCCCAGTGGTGCCAGTGCACTCTCTGGACTCACTGAACTGCATCCCCAGTGGTGCCAGTGCACTCTCTGGACTCACTGCACTGCATCCCCAGTGCTGCCAGTGCACTCTCTGGACTCACTGCACTGCATCCCCAGTGGTGCCACTGCACTCTCTGGACTCACTTCACTGCTTCCCCAGTGGTGCCAGTGCACTCTCTGGACTCACTGCACTGCATCCCCAGTGGTGCCAGTGCACTCACTGGACTCACTGCAGTGCATCCCCAGTGGTGCCAGTGCACTCTCTGGAGTCACTGCAGTGCATCCCCAGTGGTGCCAGTGCACTCTCTGGACTCACTGCACTGCATGTCCATTGGTGCCAGTGCACTCTCTGGACTCACTGAAGTGCATTCTCAGTGGTGCCAGTACACTCTCTGGACTCACTGCAGTGCATCCCCAGTGGTGCCAGTACACTCTCTGGACTCACTGCAGTGCATCCCCAGTGGTGCCAGTGCACTCTCTGGACTCACTGCACTGCATCCCCAGTGGAGCCAGTGCACTCTCTGGACTCACTGAAGTGCATCCGCAGTGGTGCCAGTGCACTCTCTGGACTCACTGCACTGCATCCCCATTGGTGCCAGTGCACTCTCTGGACTCACTGAAGTGCATCCCCAGTGGTGCCAGTACACTCTCTGGACTCACTGCAGTGCATCCCCAGTGGTGCCAGTGCACTCTCTGGAGTCACTGCAGTGCATCCCCAGTGGTGCCAGTGCACTCTCTGGACTCACTGCACTGCATCCCCATTGGTGCCAGTGCACTCTCTGGACTCACTGCAGTGCATCCCCAGTGGTGCCAGTACACTCTCTGGACTCACTGCAGTTCATCCCCAGTGGTGCCAGTGCACTCTCTGGACTCACTGCACTGCATCCCCAGTGGAGCCAGTGCACTCTCTGGACTCACTGAAGTGCATCCCCAGTGGTGCCAGTGCACTCTCTGGACTCACTGCACTGCATCCCCATTGGTGCCAGTGCACTCTCTGAACTCACTGAAGGGCATTCTCAGTGGTGCCAGTACACTCTCTGGACTCACTACAGTGCATCCCCAGTGGTGCCAGTGCACTCTCTGGAGTCACTGTAGTGCATCCCCAGTGGTGCCAGTGCACTCTCTGGACTCACTGCACTGCATCCCCATTGGTGCCAGTGCACTCTCTGGACTCACTGAAGTGCATTCTCAGTGGTGCCAGTGCACTCTCTGGACTCACTGAAGTGCATCCCCAGTGGTGCCAGTACACTCTCTGGACTCACTGCAGTGCATCCCCAGTGGTGCCAGTGCACTCTCTGGACTCACTGCACTGCATCCCCAGTGGAGCCAGTGCTCTCTCTGGACTCACTGCAGTGCATCCGCAGTGGTGCCATTGCACTCTCTGGACTCATCGCACTGCATCCCCAGTGCTGCCAGTGCACTCACTGGATTCACTGCACTGCATCCCCAGTGGTGCCAGTGCACTCTGTGGACTCACAGCAGTGCATCCCCAGTGCTGCCAGTGCACTCTCTGGACTCACTGCACTGCATCCCCAGTGGTGCCACTGCACTCTCTGGACTCACTTCACTGCATCGCCAGTGGTGCCAGTGCACTCTCTGGACTCACTGCACTGCATCCCCAGTGGTGCCAGTGCACTCACTGGACTCACTGCAGTGCATCCCCAGTGGTGCCAGTGCACTCTCTGGAGTCACTGCAGTGCATCCCCAGTGGTGCCAGTGCACTCTCTGGACTCACTGCACTGCATCCCCATTGGTGCCAGTGCACTCTCTGGACTCACTGAAGTGCATTCTCAGTGGTGCCAGTACACTCTCTGGACTCACTGCAGTGCATCCCCAGTGGTGCCAGTACACTCTCTGGACTCACTGCAGTTCATCCCCAGTGGTGCCAGTGCACTCTCTGGACTCACTGCACTGCATCCCCAGTGGAGCCAGTGCACTCTCTGGACTCACTGAAGTACATCCCCAGTGGTGCCAGTGCACTCTCTGGACTCACTGCACTGCATCCCCATTGGTGCCAGTGCACTCTCTGAACTCACTGAAGGGCATTCTCAGTGGTGCCAGTACACTCTCTGGACTCACTGCAGTGCATCCCCAGTGGTGCCAGTGCACTCTCTGGAGTCACTGTAGTGCATCCCCAGTGGTGCCAGTGCACTCTCTGGACTCACTGCACTGCATCCCCATTGGTGCCAGTGCACTCTCTGGACTCACTGAAGTGCATTCTCAGTGGTGCCAGTGCACTCTCTGGACTCACTGAAGTGCATCCCCTGTGGTGCCAGTGCACTCTCTGGACTCACTGCACTGCATCCCCAGTGGAGCCAGTGCACTCTCTGGACTCACTGCAGTGCATCCGCAGTGGTGCCATTGCACTCTCTGGACTCATCGCACTGCATCCCCAGTGGTGCCAGTGCACTCTGTGGAATCACTGCACTTTATCCCCAGTGCTGCCAGTGCACTCTCTGGACTCACTGCAGTGCATCCCCAGTGGTGCAAGAGCACTCTCTGGACTCACAGCAGTGCATCACCAGTGGTGCCAGTGCACTCTCTGGACTCACTGCACTGCATCCCCAGTGGTGCTAGTGCACTGTGTGGACTCACTGTACTGCATCCCCAGTGGTGCCAGTGCAATCTCTGGACTCACTGCACTGCATCCCCAGTGGTGCCAGTGCACTCTCTGGACTCACTGAAGTGCATTCTCAGTGGTGCCAGTGCACTCTCTGGACTCACTGCACTGCATCCCCAGTGGTGCCAGTGCACTCTCTGGACTCACTGAACTGCATCCCCAGTGGTGCCAGTGCAATCTCTGGACTCACTGCACTGCTTCCCCAGTGGTGCCAGTGCACTCTTTCGAGTCACTGCAGTGCATCCCCAGTGGTGCCAGTGCACTCTCTGTACTCACTGCAGTACATCACCAGTGGTGCCAGTGCGCTCTCTGGAGTCACAGCACTGCATCCCCAGTGGTGCCAGCGCAATCTCTGGACTCACTGCAGTGCATCCCCAGTGGTGCCAGTGCACTCTCTGGACTCACTGAAGTGCATTCTCAGTGGTGCCAGTGCACTCTCTGGACTCACTGCACTGCATCCCCAGTGGTGCCAGTGCACTCTGTGGACTCACTGAACTGCATCCCCATTGGTGCCAGTGCAATCTCTGGAGTCACTGCAGTGCATCCCCAGTGGTGCCAGTGCACTCTCTGGACTCACTGAAGTGCATTATCAGTGGTGCCAGTGCACTCTCTGGACTCACTGCACTGCATCCCCAGTAGTGACAGTGCACTCTCTGGACTCACTGCAGTGCATCCCCAGTGGGGCCAGTGCACTCTCTGGACTCACTGCGCTGCATCCACAGTGGTGCCAGTGCACTCACTGGACTCACTGCACTGCATAGCCAGTGCACTCTCTGGACTCACTGTAGGGCATCCCCGGTGGAGCCAGTGTACTCTCAGGACTCACTGCAGTGCATCCCCAGTGGTGCCAGTGCACTCTCTAGAGTCACTGCGCTGCATCCCCAGTTGTGCCAGTGCACTCTCTGGAGTGACTGCAGTGCATCCCCAGTGGTGCCAGTGCACTCTCTGGACTCGCGTCACTGCATCCCCATTGGTGCCAGTGCACTCTCTGGACTCGCGTCACTGCATCCCCAGTGGTGCCAGTGCACTCTCTGGACTCACTGAAGTGCATCCCCAGTGGTGCCAGTGCACTCTCTGGACTCACTGCAGTGCATTCCCGGTGGTGCCAGTGCACTCTCTGGACTCACTGCAGTGCATCCCCAGTGGTGCTATGGCACTCTGGACTCACTGCAGTGCATCCCCAGTGGTGCCAGTGCACTCTCTAGAGTCACTGTACTGCATCCCCAGTGGTGCCAATGCACTCTCTGGACTCACCGCACTGCACCCTGAGTGGTGCCAGTGCACTCTCTGGACTCACTGCACCGCATCCCCAGTGGTGCAAGTGCACTCTCTGGACTCACTGTACTGCATCCCCAGTGGTGCCAAAGCACTTTCTGGACTCCCGCCACCGCATCCCCAGTGGTTCCAGTGCACTCTCTGGACTCACTGCACTGCATCCCCAGTGCAGCCAGTGCACTCTCTGGACTCACTGCACTGCATCCCCAGTGGTGCCAGTGCACTCTCTGGAGTGACTGCAGTGCATCCCCAGTTGTGCCAGTGCACTCTCTGGACTCACTGCACTGCATCCCCAGTGGTGCCAGTGCACTCTCTGGACTCACTGCAGTGCATCCCTAGTGGTGCCAATGCACTCTCTGGACTCACTGCACTGCATCCCCTGTGCTACCAGTGCTCTCTCTGGACTCACTGCACTACATCCACAGTGGTGCCAGTGCACTCTCTGGACTCACTGCAGTGCATCACCAGTGGTGCCAGTACACTCTCTGGACACACTGAAGTGCATTCTCAGTGGTGCCAGTGCACTCTCTGGACTCACTGCGCTGCATCCCCAGTGGTGCCAGTACACTCACTGGACTCACTGCACTGCATCCCTCGTGGTGCCAGGGCACTCTCTGCAGACACTGCAGTGCATCCCCAAAGGTGACAGTGCACTCTCTGGACTCACTGCACTGCATCCCCAGTGGTGCCTGTGCACTCTCTGGACTCACTGCACTACTCCAGCCGCGGTAGCCCTCCAGCCTCGGCAGCCGCGGCAGCCGCGGCAGCCGCTCCAGCCGCGGCAGCCGCTCCGTCCGCGGCATACGCGGCAGACTCTCCAACCGCGGCAGCCGCACCAGCCGCGGAAGCCGCGGCAGCCGCTCCAAACGCGGCAGGCGCTCCAACCGCGGCAACCGCTCCAGCCCTGGCAGCCGCTCCACTCGGTAGCGGCTGGAGCGTCTGCCGCGGCTGGAGGGGCTACCGCGGCTGGAGCGGTTGACGCGGCTGGAGCGGAAACCGAGGCTGGAGCGCCACTCTCTGGACTCACTGCACTGCATCACCAGTGGTGCCAGTGCACTCACTGGACTCACTGCACTGCATCACCAGTGGTGCCAGTGCACTCTCTGGACTCACTGCAGTGCATCCCCAGAGGCGCTAGTGCACTCTCTGGACTCACTGCAGTGCATCCCCAGTGGTGCCAGTACACTCTCTGGACACACTGAAGTGCATTTTCAGTGGTGCCAGTGCACTCTCTGGACTCACTGCACTGCATCCACAGTGGTGCCAGTGCACTCTCTGGACTCACTGCACTGCATCCCCAGTGGTGCCAGTGCACTCTCTGGACTCACTGCAGTGCATCCCCAGTGGTGCCAGTGCACTCTCTGGACTCACTGCAGTGCATCCCCAGTGGTGCCAGTGCACTCTGTGGACTCACTGCAGTGCATCCCCAGTGGTGCCAGTGCGCTCTCTGGACTCACTGCAGTGCATCCCCCGTGGTGCAAGTGCACTCTCTGGACTCACTGGAGTGCATCACCTGTGGTGCCAGTGCACTCTCTGGACTCACTGCACTGCATCCCCAGTGGTGCCAGTGCACTCTCTGGACTCACTGCAGTGCATCCCCAGTGGTGCCAGTGCGCTCTCTGGACTCACTGCAGGGCATCCCCAGTGGTGCCAGTGCACTCTCTGGACTCACTGCACTGCATCCCCAGTCCTGCCAGTGCATTCTCTTGACTCACTGCACTGCATCCCCAGTGGTGCCAGTACACTCACTGGACTGACTGAAGTGCATCCCCAGTGGTGTCAGTGCACTCTCTCCACTCACAGCAGTGCATCCCCAGTGGTGCCAGTGCACTCCCTGGACTCACTGCACTGCTACAGCCGCGGCAGCCGCTCCAGCCGCGGTAGCCCTCCAGCCGTGGCAGCCGCTCCTCTCGGTAGCGGCTGGAGCGGCTGCCGCGGCT
>NW_027663954.1:0-49007 GCF_964034855.1 Anser brachyrhynchus | reverse complement strand
AGCCGCGGCAGCCGCTCCAGCCCCTCCAGCCGCGCCAGCCTCTCCAGCCGCGGCAGCCGCTCCAGCCGCGGTAGCCCTCCAGCCGTGGCAGCCGCTCCACTCGGTAGCGGCTGGAGCGGCTGCCGCGGCTGGAGCGGCTGGAGCGGCTGCCGCGACTGGAGCGGCTGCCGCGGTTGGAGCGGCTGCCGCGGCTGGAGCGGCTGGAGCGGATGCCGCGGCTGGAGCGGCTGGAGCGGCTGCCGCGGCTGGAGCGGCTGGCGCGGCTGGAGGAGCTACCGCGGCTGGAGCGGTTAACGCGGCTGGAGCGGATGCCGAGGCTGGAGCGGATGCCGCGGCTGGTGCGCCTGGAGAGGCTGCCGCGGCTGGAGCAGTGCAGTGAGTCCAGAGAGTGCACTGGCACCATTGGGGATGCAGTGCAGTGAGTCCAGAGAGTGCACTGGCAGGACTGGGGATGCAGTGCAGTGAGTCCAGAGAGTGCACTGGCACCACTGAGGATGCAATGCAGTGAGTCCAGAGAGTGCACTGGCACCACTGGGCATGCAGTGCTGTGAGTCCAGAGAGTGCACTGGCACCACTGGGGATGCACTTCAGTCAGTCCAGTGAGTGTACTGGCACCACTGGGGATGCACTGCAGTGAGTCAAGAGAGTGCACTGGCAGGACTGGGGATGCAGTGCAGTGAGTCCAGAGAGTGCACTGGCACCACTGGGGATGCCCTGCAGTGAGTCCTGAGAGCGCACTGGCACCACTGGGGATGCAGTGCAGTGAGTCCAGAGAGCGCACTGGCACCAGTGGGAATGCGGTGCAGTGAGTCCAGAGAGTGCAATGGCACCACTGGGGATGCACTGCAGTGAGTCCAGAGAGTGCACTAGCACCACTGGGGATGCAGAGCAGTGAGTCCAGAGAGTGCACTGGCACCACTGAGAATGCATTTCAGTGAGTCCAGAGAGTGCCGTTCCAGCCTCGGCATCCGCTCCAGCCGAGTCAACCCCGCGGTAGCCCCTCCAGCCGCGGCAGACGCTCCAGCCGCGGCAGCCGCTCCAGCCGCTCCAGCCGCGGCAGCCGCTCCAGCCCCTCCAGCCGCGCCAGCCTCTCCATCCGCGGCAGCCGCTCCAGCCGCGGCAGCCGCTCCAGCCGCGGCAGCCGCTCCAGCCGCTACCGAGTGGAGCGGCTGCCACGGCTGGAGGGCTACCGCGGCTGGAGCGGCTGCCGCGGCTGGAGCAGTGCAGTGAGTCCAGGGAGTGCAAAGGCACCAGTGGGGATGGAGTGCAGTGAGTCCAAAGACTTCAATGTCACCACTGGGAATGCACTTCAGTCAGTCCAGTGAGTGTACTGGCACCACTGGGGATGCACAGCAGTGAGTCCAGAGAGTGCATTGGCACCACTGGGGATGCAGTGCAGTGAGTCCAGAGAGTGCACTGGCACCATTGGAGATGCAGTGCAGTGAGTCCAGAGAGTGCACTGGCACCACTGGGGATGCAGTGCAGTGAGTCCAGAGAGTGCACTGGCACCAGTGGGGATGCAGTGCAGAGTGTCCAGAGAGTGCACTGGCACCACTGGGATGCACTGCAGTGAGTCCAGAGAGTGCTCTGGCACCACTGGAGATGCACTTCAGTGAGTGCAGAGACTGCACTGGCACCACTGGGGATGCAGTGCAGTGAGTCCAGTGAGTGTACTGGCACCACTGGGGATGCACTGCAGTGAGTCCAGAGAGTGCATTGGCACCACTTGGGATGCACTGCAGTGAGTCCAGAGAGTGCACTGGCACCACTGGGGATGCAGTGCAGTGAGTCCAGAGAGTGCACTGGCTCCACTGAGAATGCACTTCAGTGAGTCCAGAGAGTGCACTGGCACCACTGTGGATGCAGTGCCGTGAGTCCAGCGAATGCACTGGCACCACTGGGGATACGGTGCCGGGAGTCCAGAGAGTGCACTGACACCACTGGGGATGCAGTGCAGTGAGTCCACAGAGTGCACTGACACCAGTGGGAATGCGGTGCAGTGAGTCCAGAGAGTGCACTGGCACCACTGGGGATGCACTGCAGTGAGTCCAGAGTGCACTAGCACCACTGGGGATGCAGAGCAGTGAGTCCAGAGAGTGCACTGGCACCACTGAGAATGCATTTCAGTGAGTCCAGAGAGTGCCGTTCCAGCCTCGGTATCCGCTCCAGCCGAGTCAACCCCGCGGTAGGCCCTCCAGCCGCGGCAGACGCTCCAGCCGCGGCAGCCGCTCCAGCCGCTCCAGCCGCGGCAGCCGCTCCAGCCCCTCCAGCCTCGCCAGCCTCTCCATCCGCGGCAGCCGCTCCAGCCGCGGCAGCCGCTCCAGCCGCTCCAACCGCGGCAGCCGCTCCAGCCGCTACCGAGTGGAGCGGCTGCCACGGCTGGAGGGCTACCGCGGCTGGAGCGGCTGCCGCGGCTGGAGCAGTGCAGTGAGTCCAGGGAGTGCAAAGGCACCAGTGGGGATGGAGTGCAGTGAGTCCAAAGACTTCACTGTCACCACTGGGAATGCAGTGCAGTGAGTCCAGGGAGTGCACTTGCACCACTGGGGATGCAGTGCAGTGACTCCAGTGAGTGCACTGACACCACTGGGGATGCACTTCAGTCAGTCCAGTGAGTGTACTGGCACCACTGGGGATGCACTGCAGTGAGTCAAGAGAGTGCACTGGCAGGACTGGGGATGCAGTGCAGTGAGTCCAGAGAGTGCACTGGCACCACTGGGGATGCCCTGCAGTGAGTCCTGAGAGTGCACTGGCACCACTGAGAATGCATTTCAGTGAGTCCAGAGAGTGCCGTTCCAGCCTCGGCATCCGCTCCAGCCGAGTCAACCCCGCGGTAGCCCCTCCAGCCGCGGCAGACGCTCCAGCCGCGGCAGCCGCTCCAGCCGCTCCAGCCGCGGCAGCCGCTCCAGCCCCTCCAGCCGCGCCAGCCTCTCCAGCCGCGGCAGCCGCTCCAGCCGCGGTAGCCCTCCAGCCGTGGCAGCCGCTCCACTCGGTAGCGGCTGGAGCGGCTGCCGCGGCTGGAGCGGCTGGAGCGGCTGCCGCGACTGGAGCGGCTGCCGCGGTTGGAGCGGCTGCCGCGGCTGGAGCGGCTGGAGCGGATGCCGCGGCTGGAGCGGCTGGAGCGTCTGCCGCGGCTGGAGCGGCTGGCGCGGCTGGAGGAGCTACCGCGGCTGGAGCGGTTAACGCGGCTGGAGCGGATGCCGAGGCTGGAGCGGATGCCGCGGCTGGTGCGCCTGGAGAGGCTGCCGCGGCTGGAGCAGTGCAGTGAGTCCAGAGAGTGCACTGGCACCATTGGGGATGCAGTGCAGTGAGTCCAGAGAGTGCACTGGCAGGACTGGGGATGCAGTGCAGTGAGTCCAGAGAGTGCACTGGCACCACTGAGGATGCAATGCAGTGAGTCCAGAGAGTGCACTGGCACCACTGGGCATGCAGTGCTGTGAGTCCAGAGAGTGCACTGGCACCACTGGGGATGCACTTCAGTCAGTCCAGTGAGTGTACTGGCACCACTGGGGATGCACTGCAGTGAGTCAAGAGAGTGCACTGGCAGGACTGGGGATGCAGTGCAGTGAGTCCAGAGAGTGCACTGGCACCACTGGGGATGCCCTGCAGTGAGTCCTGAGAGCGCACTGGCACCACTGGGGATGCAGTGCAGTGAGTCCAGAGAGCGCACTGGCACCAGTGGGAATGCGGTGCAGTGAGTCCAGAGAGTGCAATGGCACCACTGGGGATGCACTGCAGTGAGTCCAGAGAGTGCACTAGCACCACTGGGGATGCAGAGCAGTGAGTCCAGAGAGTGCACTGGCACCACTGAGAATGCATTTCAGTGAGTCCAGAGAGTGCCGTTCCAGCCTCGGCATCCGCTCCAGCCGAGTCAACCCCGCGGTAGCCCCTCCAGCCGCGGCAGACGCTCCAGCCGCGGCAGCCGCTCCAGCCGCTCCAGCCGCGGCAGCCGCTCCAGCCCCTCCAGCCGCGCCAGCCTCTCCATCCGCGGCAGCCGCTCCAGCCGCGGCAGCCGCTCCAGCCGCGGCAGCCGCTCCAGCCGCTACCGAGTGGAGCGGCTGCCACGGCTGGAGGGCTACCGCGGCTGGAGCGGCTGCCGCGGCTGGAGCAGTGCAGTGAGTCCAGGGAGTGCAAAGGCACCAGTGGGGATGGAGTGCAGTGAGTCCAAAGACTTCAATGTCACCACTGGGAATGCACTTCAGTCAGTCCAGTGAGTGTACTGGCACCACTGGGGATGCACAGCAGTGAGTCCAGAGAGTGCATTGGCACCACTGGGGATGCAGTGCAGTGAGTCCAGAGAGTGCACTGGCACCATTGGAGATGCAGTGCAGTGAGTCCAGAGAGTGCACTGGCACCACTGGGGATGCAGTGCAGTGAGTCCAGAGAGTGCACTGGCACCAGTGGGGATGCAGTGCAGAGTGTCCAGAGAGTGCACTGGCACCACAGGTGATGCACTGCAGTGAGTCCAGAGAGTGCTCTGGCACCACTGGAGATGCACTTCAGTGAGTGCAGAGACTGCACTGGCACCACTGGGGATGCAGTGCAGTGAGTCCAGTGAGTGTACTGGCACCACTGGGGATGCACTGCAGTGAGTCCAGAGAGTGCATTGGCACCACTTGGGATGCACTGCAGTGAGTCCAGAGAGTGCACTGGCACCACTGGGGATGCAGTGCAGTGAGTCCAGAGAGTGCACTGGCTCCACTGAGAATGCACTTCAGTGAGTCCAGAGAGTGCACTGGCACCACTGTGGATGCAGTGCCGTGAGTCCAGCGAATGCACTGGCACCACTGGGGATACGGTGCCGGGAGTCCAGAGAGTGCACTGACACCACTGGGGATGCAGTGCAGTGAGTCCACAGAGTGCACTGACACCAGTGGGAATGCGGTGCAGTGAGTCCAGAGAGTGCACTGGCACCACTGGGGATGCACTGCAGTGAGTCCAGAGTGCACTAGCACCACTGGGGATGCAGAGCAGTGAGTCCAGAGAGTGCACTGGCACCACTGAGAATGCATTTCAGTGAGTCCAGAGAGTGCCGTTCCAGCCTCGGTATCCGCTCCAGCCGAGTCAACCCCGCGGTAGGCCCTCCAGCCGCGGCAGACGCTCCAGCCGCGGCAGCCGCTCCAGCCGCTCCAGCCGCGGCAGCCGCTCCAGCCCCTCCAGCCTCGCCAGCCTCTCCATCCGCGGCAGCCGCTCCAGCCGCGGCAGCCGCTCCAGCCGCTCCAACCGCGGCAGCCGCTCCAGCCGCTACCGAGTGGAGCGGCTGCCACGGCTGGAGGGCTACCGCGGCTGGAGCGGCTGCCGCGGCTGGAGCAGTGCAGTGAGTCCAGGGAGTGCAAAGGCACCAGTGGGGATGGAGTGCAGTGAGTCCAAAGACTTCACTGTCACCACTGGGAATGCAGTGCAGTGAGTCCAGGGAGTGCACTTGCACCACTGGGGATGCAGTGCAGTGACTCCAGTGAGTGCACTGACACCACTGGGGATGCACTTCAGTCAGTCCAGTGAGTGTACTGGCACCACTGGGGATGCACTGCAGTGAGTCAAGAGAGTGCACTGGCAGGACTGGGGATGCAGTGCAGTGAGTCCAGAGAGTGCACTGGCACCACTGGGGATGCCCTGCAGTGAGTCCTGAGAGCGCACTGGCACCACTGGGGATGCAGTGCAGTGAGTCCAGAGAGCGCACTGGCACCAGTGGGAATGCGGTGCAGTGAGTCCAGAGAGTGCAATGGCACCACTGGGGATGCACTGCAGTGAGTCCAGAGAGTGCACTAGCACCACTGGGGATGCAGAGCAGTGAGTCCAGAGAGTGCACTGGCACCACTGAGAATGCATTTCAGTGAGTCCAGAGAGTGCCGTTCCAGCCTCGGCATCCGCTCCAGCCGAGTCAACCCCGCGGTAGCCCCTCCAGCCGCGGCAGACGCTCCAGCCGCGGCAGCCGCTCCAGCCGCTCCAGCCGCGGCAGCCGCTCCAGCCCCTCCAGCCGCGCCAGCCTCTCCATCCGCGGCAGCCGCTCCAGCCGCGGCAGCCGCTCCAGCCGCTCCAGCCGCGGCAGCCGCTCCAGCCGCTACCGAGTGGAGCGGCTGCCACGGCTGGAGGGCTACCGCGGCTGGAGCGGCTGCCGCGGCTGGAGCAGTGCAGTGAGTCCAGGGAGTGCAAAGGCACCAGTGGGGATGGAGTGCAGTGAGTCCAAAGACTTCAATGTCACCACTGGGAATGCACTTCAGTCAGTCCAGTGAGTGTACTGGCACCACTGGGGATGCACAGCAGTGAGTCCAGAGAGTGCATTGGCACCACTGGGGATGCAGTGCAGTGAGTCCAGAGAGTGCACTGGCACCATTGGAGATGCAGTGCAGTGAGTCCAGAGAGTGCACTGGCACCACTGGGGATGCAGTGCAGTGAGTCCAGAGAGTGCACTGGCACCAGTGGGGATGCAGTGCAGAGTGTCCAGAGAGTGCACTGGCACCACTGGGATGCACTGCAGTGAGTCCAGAGAGTGCTCTGGCACCACTGGAGATGCACTTCAGTGAGTGCAGAGACTGCACTGGCACCACTGGGGATGCAGTGCAGTGAGTCCAGTGAGTGTACTGGCACCACTGGGGATGCACTGCAGTGAGTCCAGAGAGTGCATTGGCACCACTTGGGATGCACTGCAGTGAGTCCAGAGAGTGCACTGGCACCACTGGGGATGCAGTGCAGTGAGTCCAGAGAGTGCACTGGCTCCACTGAGAATGCACTTCAGTGAGTCCAGAGAGCGAACTGGCACCACTGTGGATGCAGTGCCGTGAGTCCAGCGAATGCACTGGCACCACTGGGGATACGGTGCCGGGAGTCCAGAGAGTGCACTGACACCACTGGGGATGCAGTGCAGTGAGTCCACAGAGTGCACTGACACCAGTGGGAATGCGGTGCAGTGAGTCCAGAGAGTGCACTGGCACCACTGGGGATGCACTGCAGTGAGTCCAGAGTGCACTAGCACCACTGGGGATGCAGAGCAGTGAGTCCAGAGAGTGCACTGGCACCACTGAGAATGCATTTCAGTGAGTCCAGAGAGTGCCGTTCCAGCCTCGGTATCCGCTCCAGCCGAGTCAACCCCGCGGTAGGCCCTCCAGCCGCGGCAGACGCTCCAGCCGCGGCAGCCGCTCCAGCCGCTCCAGCCGCGGCAGCCGCTCCAGCCCCTCCAGCCTCGCCAGCCTCTCCATCCGCGGCAGCCGCTCCAGCCGCGGCAGCCGCTCCAGCCGCTCCAACCGCGGCAGCCGCTCCAGCCGCTACCGAGTGGAGCGGCTGCCACGGCTGGAGGGCTACCGCGGCTGGAGCGGCTGCCGCGGCTGGAGCAGTGCAGTGAGTCCAGGGAGTGCAAAGGCACCAGTGGGGATGGAGTGCAGTGAGTCCAAAGACTTCACTGTCACCACTGGGAATGCAGTGCAGTGAGTCCAGGGAGTGCACTTGCACCACTGGGGATGCAGTGCAGTGACTCCAGTGAGTGCACTGACACCACTGGGGATGCACTTCAGTCAGTCCAGTGAGTGTACTGGCACCACTGGGGATGCACTGCAGTGAGTCAAGAGAGTGCACTGGCAGGACTGGGGATGCAGTGCAGTGAGTCCAGAGAGTGCACTGGCACCACTGGGGATGCCCTGCAGTGAGTCCTGAGAGCGCACTGGCACCACTGGGGATGCAGTGCAGTGAGTCCAGAGAGCGCACTGGCACCAGTGGGAATGCGGTGCAGTGAGTCCAGAGAGTGCAATGGCACCACTGGGGATGCACTGCAGTGAGTCCAGAGAGTGCACTAGCACCACTGGGGATGCAGAGCAGTGAGTCCAGAGAGTGCACTGGCACCACTGAGAATGCATTTCAGTGAGTCCAGAGAGTGCCGTTCCAGCCTCGGCATCCGCTCCAGCCGAGTCAACCCCGCGGTAGCCCCTCCAGCCGCGGCAGACGCTCCAGCCGCGGCAGCCGCTCCAGCCGCTCCAGCCGCGGCAGCCGCTCCAGCCCCTCCAGCCGCGCCAGCCTCTCCATCCGCGGCAGCCGCTCCAGCCGCGGCAGCCGCTCCAGCCGCGGCAGCCGCTCCAGCCGCTACCGAGTGGAGCGGCTGCCACGGCTGGAGGGCTACCGCGGCTGGAGCGGCTGCCGCGGCTGGAGCAGTGCAGTGAGTCCAGGGAGTGCAAAGGCACCAGTGGGGATGGAGTGCAGTGAGTCCAAAGACTTCAATGTCACCACTGGGAATGCACTTCAGTCAGTCCAGTGAGTGTACTGGCACCACTGGGGATGCACAGCAGTGAGTCCAGAGAGTGCATTGGCACCACTGGGGATGCAGTGCAGTGAGTCCAGAGAGTGCACTGGCACCATTGGAGATGCAGTGCAGTGAGTCCAGAGAGTGCACTGGCACCACTGGGGATGCAGTGCAGTGAGTCCAGAGAGTGCACTGGCACCAGTGGGGATGCAGTGCAGAGTGTCCAGAGAGTGCACTGGCACCACTGGGATGCACTGCAGTGAGTCCAGAGAGTGCTCTGGCACCACTGGAGATGCACTTCAGTGAGTGCAGAGACTGCACTGGCACCACTGGGGATGCAGTGCAGTGAGTCCAGTGAGTGTACTGGCACCACTGGGGATGCACTGCAGTGAGTCCAGAGAGTGCATTGGCACCACTTGGGATGCACTGCAGTGAGTCCAGAGAGTGCACTGGCACCAGTGGGGATGCAGTGCAGTGAGTCCAGAGAGTGCACTGGCTCCACTGAGAATGCACTTCAGTGAGTCCAGAGAGTGCACTGGCACCACTGTGGATGCAGTGCCGTGAGTCCAGCGAATGCACTGGCACCACTGGGGATACGGTGCCGGGAGTCCAGAGAGTGCACTGACACCACTGGGGATGCAGTGCAGTGAGTCCACAGAGTGCACTGACACCAGTGGGAATGCGGTGCAGTGAGTCCAGAGAGTGCACTGGCACCACTGGGGATGCACTGCAGTGAGTCCAGAGTGCACTAGCACCACTGGGGATGCAGAGCAGTGAGTCCAGAGAGTGCACTGGCACCACTGAGAATGCATTTCAGTGAGTCCAGAGAGTGCCGTTCCAGCCTCGGTATCCGCTCCAGCCGAGTCAACCCCGCGGTAGGCCCTCCAGCCGCGGCAGACGCTCCAGCCGCGGCAGCCGCTCCAGCCGCTCCAGCCGCGGCAGCCGCTCCAGCCCCTCCAGCCTCGCCAGCCTCTCCATCCGCGGCAGCCGCTCCAGCCGCGGCAGCCGCTCCAGCCGCTCCAACCGCGGCAGCCGCTCCAGCCGCTACCGAGTGGAGCGGCTGCCACGGCTGGAGGGCTACCGCGGCTGGAGCGGCTGCCGCGGCTGGAGCAGTGCAGTGAGTCCAGGGAGTGCAAAGGCACCAGTGGGGATGGAGTGCAGTGAGTCCAAAGACTTCACTGTCACCACTGGGAATGCAGTGCAGTGAGTCCAGGGAGTGCACTTGCACCACTGGGGATGCAGTGCAGTGACTCCAGTGAGTGCACTGACACCACTGGGGATGCACTTCAGTCAGTCCAGTGAGTGTACTGGCACCACTGGGGATGCACTGCAGTGAGTCAAGAGAGTGCACTGGCAGGACTGGGGATGCAGTGCAGTGAGTCCAGAGAGTGCACTGGCACCACTGGGGATGCCCTGCAGTGAGTCCTGAGAGCGCACTGGCACCACTGGGGATGCAGTGCAGTGAGTCCAGAGAGCGCACTGGCACCAGTGGGAATGCGGTGCAGTGAGTCCAGAGAGTGCAATGGCACCACTGGGGATGCACTGCAGTGAGTCCAGAGAGTGCACTAGCACCACTGGGGATGCAGAGCAGTGAGTCCAGAGAGTGCACTGGCACCACTGAGAATGCATTTCAGTGAGTCCAGAGAGTGCCGTTCCAGCCTCGGCATCCGCTCCAGCCGAGTCAACCCCGCGGTAGCCCCTCCAGCCGCGGCAGACGCTCCAGCCGCGGCAGCCGCTCCAGCCGCTCCAGCCGCGGCAGCCGCTCCAGCCCCTCCAGCCGCGCCAGCCTCTCCATCCGCGGCAGCCGCTCCAGCCGCGGCAGCCGCTCCAGCCGCTCCAGCCGCGGCAGCCGCTCCAGCCGCTACCGAGTGGAGCGGCTGCCACGGCTGGAGGGCTACCGCGGCTGGAGCGGCTGCCGCGGCTGGAGCAGTGCAGTGAGTCCAGGGAGTGCAAAGGCACCAGTGGGGATGGAGTGCAGTGAGTCCAAAGACTTCAATGTCACCACTGGGAATGCACTTCAGTCAGTCCAGTGAGTGTACTGGCACCACTGGGGATGCACAGCAGTGAGTCCAGAGAGTGCATTGGCACCACTGGGGATGCAGTGCAGTGAGTCCAGAGAGTGCACTGGCACCATTGGAGATGCAGTGCAGTGAGTCCAGAGAGTGCACTGGCACCACTGGGGATGCAGTGCAGTGAGTCCAGAGAGTGCACTGGCACCAGTGGGGATGCAGTGCAGAGTGTCCAGAGAGTGCACTGGCACCACTGGGATGCACTGCAGTGAGTCCAGAGAGTGCTCTGGCACCACTGGAGATGCACTTCAGTGAGTGCAGAGACTGCACTGGCACCACTGGGGATGCAGTGCAGTGAGTCCAGTGAGTGTACTGGCACCACTGGGGATGCACTGCAGTGAGTCCAGAGAGTGCATTGGCACCACTTGGGATGCACTGCAGTGAGTCCAGAGAGTGCACTGGCACCACTGGGGATGCAGTGCAGTGAGTCCAGAGAGTGCACTGGCACCACTGAGAATGCACTTCAGTGAGTCCAGAGAGTGCACTGGCACCACTGTGGATGCAGTGCCGTGAGTCCAGCGAATGCACTGGCACCACTGGGGATACGGTGCCGGGAGTCCAGAGAGTGCACTGACACCACTGGGGATGCAGTGCAGTGAGTCCACAGAGTGCACTGACACCAGTGGGAATGCGGTGCAGTGAGTCCAGAGAGTGCACTGGCACCACTGGGGATGCACTGCAGTGAGTCCAGAGTGCACTAGCACCACTGGGGATGCAGAGCAGTGAGTCCAGAGAGTGCACTGGCACCACTGAGAATGCATTTCAGTGAGTCCAGAGAGTGCCGTTCCAGCCTCGGTATCCGCTCCAGCCGAGTCAACCCCGCGGTAGGCCCTCCAGCCGCGGCAGACGCTCCAGCCGCGGCAGCCGCTCCAGCCGCTCCAGCCGCGGCAGCCGCTCCAGCCCCTCCAGCCTCGCCAGCCTCTCCATCCGCGGCAGCCGCTCCAGCCGCGGCAGCCGCTCCAGCCGCTCCAACCGCGGCAGCCGCTCCAGCCGCTACCGAGTGGAGCGGCTGCCACGGCTGGAGGGCTACCGCGGCTGGAGCGGCTGCCGCGGCTGGAGCAGTGCAGTGAGTCCAGGGAGTGCAAAGGCACCAGTGGGGATGGAGTGCAGTGAGTCCAAAGACTTCACTGTCACCACTGGGAATGCAGTGCAGTGAGTCCAGGGAGTGCACTTGCACCACTGGGGATGCAGTGCAGTGACTCCAGTGAGTGCACTGACACCACTGGGGATGCACTTCAGTCAGTCCAGTGAGTGTACTGGCACCACTGGGGATGCACTGCAGTGAGTCAAGAGAGTGCACTGGCAGGACTGGGGATGCAGTGCAGTGAGTCCAGAGAGTGCACTGGCACCACTGGGGATGCCCTGCAGTGAGTCCTGAGAGCGCACTGGCACCACTGGGGATGCAGTGCAGTGAGTCCAGAGAGCGCACTGGCACCAGTGGGAATGCGGTGCAGTGAGTCCAGAGAGTGCAATGGCACCACTGGGGATGCACTGCAGTGAGTCCAGAGAGTGCACTAGCACCACTGGGGATGCAGAGCAGTGAGTCCAGAGAGTGCACTGGCACCACTGAGAATGCATTTCAGTGAGTCCAGAGAGTGCCGTTCCAGCCTCGGCATCCGCTCCAGCCGAGTCAACCCCGCGGTAGCCCCTCCAGCCGCGGCAGACGCTCCAGCCGCGGCAGCCGCTCCAGCCGCTCCAGCCGCGGCAGCCGCTCCAGCCCCTCCAGCCGCGCCAGCCTCTCCATCCGCGGCAGCCGCTCCAGCCGCGGCAGCCGCTCCAGCCGCTCCAGCCGCGGCAGCCGCTCCAGCCGCTACCGAGTGGAGCGGCTGCCACGGCTGGAGGGCTACCGCGGCTGGAGCGGCTGCCGCGGCTGGAGCAGTGCAGTGAGTCCAGGGAGTGCAAAGGCACCAGTGGGGATGGAGTGCAGTGAGTCCAAAGACTTCAATGTCACCACTGGGAATGCACTTCAGTCAGTCCAGTGAGTGTACTGGCACCACTGGGGATGCACAGCAGTGAGTCCAGAGAGTGCATTGGCACCACTGGGGATGCAGTGCAGTGAGTCCAGAGAGTGCACTGGCACCATTGGAGATGCAGTGCAGTGAGTCCAGAGAGTGCACTGGCACCACTGGGGATGCAGTGCAGTGAGTCCAGAGAGTGCACTGGCACCAGTGGGGATGCAGTGCAGAGTGTCCAGAGAGTGCACTGGCACCACTGGGATGCACTGCAGTGAGTCCAGAGAGTGCTCTGGCACCACTGGAGATGCACTTCAGTGAGTGCAGAGACTGCACTGGCACCACTGGGGATGCAGTGCAGTGAGTCCAGTGAGTGTACTGGCACCACTGGGGATGCACTGCAGTGAGTCCAGAGAGTGCATTGGCACCACTTGGGATGCACTGCAGTGAGTCCAGAGAGTGCACTGGCACCACTGGGGATGCAGTGCAGTGAGTCCAGAGAGTGCACTGGCTCCACTGAGAATGCACTTCAGTGAGTCCAGAGAGTGCACTGGCACCACTGTGGATGCAGTGCCGTGAGTCCAGCGAATGCACTGGCACCACTGGGGATACGGTGCCGGGAGTCCAGAGAGTGCACTGACACCACTGGGGATGCAGTGCAGTGAGTCCACAGAGTGCACTGACACCAGTGGGAATGCGGTGCAGTGAGTCCAGAGAGTGCACTGGCACCACTGGGGATGCACTGCAGTGAGTCCAGAGTGCACTAGCACCACTGGGGATGCAGAGCAGTGAGTCCAGAGAGTGCACTGGCACCACTGAGAATGCATTTCAGTGAGTCCAGAGAGTGCCGTTCCAGCCTCGGTATCCGCTCCAGCCGAGTCAACCCCGCGGTAGGCCCTCCAGCCGCGGCAGACGCTCCAGCCGCGGCAGCCGCTCCAGCCGCTCCAGCCGCGGCAGCCGCTCCAGCCCCTCCAGCCTCGCCAGCCTCTCCATCCGCGGCAGCCGCTCCAGCCGCGGCAGCCGCTCCAGCCGCTCCAACCGCGGCAGCCGCTCCAGCCGCTACCGAGTGGAGCGGCTGCCACGGCTGGAGGGCTACCGCGGCTGGAGCGGCTGCCGCGGCTGGAGCAGTGCAGTGAGTCCAGGGAGTGCAAAGGCACCAGTGGGGATGGAGTGCAGTGAGTCCAAAGACTTCACTGTCACCACTGGGAATGCAGTGCAGTGAGTCCAGGGAGTGCACTTGCACCACTGGGGATGCAGTGCAGTGACTCCAGTGAGTGCACTGACACCACTGGGGATGCACTTCAGTCAGTCCAGTGAGTGTACTGGCACCACTGGGGATGCACTGCAGTGAGTCAAGAGAGTGCACTGGCAGGACTGGGGATGCAGTGCAGTGAGTCCAGAGAGTGCACTGGCACCACTGGGGATGCCCTGCAGTGAGTCCTGAGAGCGCACTGGCACCACTGGGGATGCAGTGCAGTGAGTCCAGAGAGCGCACTGGCACCAGTGGGAATGCGGTGCAGTGAGTCCAGAGAGTGCAATGGCACCACTGGGGATGCACTGCAGTGAGTCCAGAGAGTGCACTAGCACCACTGGGGATGCAGAGCAGTGAGTCCAGAGAGTGCACTGGCACCACTGAGAATGCATTTCAGTGAGTCCAGAGAGTGCCGTTCCAGCCTCGGCATCCGCTCCAGCCGAGTCAACCCCGCGGTAGCCCCTCCAGCCGCGGCAGACGCTCCAGCCGCGGCAGCCGCTCCAGCCGCTCCAGCCGCGGCAGCCGCTCCAGCCCCTCCAGCCGCGCCAGCCTCTCCATCCGCGGCAGCCGCTCCAGCCGCGGCAGCCGCTCCAGCCGCTCCAGCCGCGGCAGCCGCTCCAGCCGCTACCGAGTGGAGCGGCTGCCACGGCTGGAGGGCTACCGCGGCTGGAGCGGCTGCCGCGGCTGGAGCAGTGCAGTGAGTCCAGGGAGTGCAAAGGCACCAGTGGGGATGGAGTGCAGTGAGTCCAAAGACTTCAATGTCACCACTGGGAATGCACTTCAGTCAGTCCAGTGAGTGTACTGGCACCACTGGGGATGCACAGCAGTGAGTCCAGAGAGTGCATTGGCACCACTGGGGATGCAGTGCAGTGAGTCCAGAGAGTGCACTGGCACCATTGGAGATGCAGTGCAGTGAGTCCAGAGAGTGCACTGGCACCACTGGGGATGCAGTGCAGTGAGTCCAGAGAGTGCACTGGCACCAGTGGGGATGCAGTGCAGAGTGTCCAGAGAGTGCACTGGCACCACTGGGGATGCAGTGCAGTGAGTCCAGAGAGTGCTCTGGCACCACTGGAGATGCACTTCAGTGAGTGCAGAGACTGCACTGGCACCACTGGGGATGCAGTGCAGTGAGTCCAGTGAGTGTACTGGCACCACTGGGGATGCACTGCAGTGAGTCCAGAGAGTGCATTGGCACCACTTGGGATGCACTGCAGTGAGTCCAGAGAGTGCACTGGCACCACTGTGGATGCAGTGCCGTGAGTCCAGCGAATGCACTGGCACCACTGGGGATACGGTGCCGGGAGTCCAGAGAGTGCACTGACACCACTGGGGATGCAGTGCAGTGAGTCCACAGAGTGCACTGACACCAGTGGGAATGCGGTGCAGTGAGTCCAGAGAGTGCACTGGCACCACTGGGGATGCACTGCAGTGAGTCCAGAGTGCACTAGCACCACTGGGGATGCAGAGCAGTGAGTCCAGAGAGTGCACTGGCACCACTGAGAATGCATTTCAGTGAGTCCAGAGAGTGCCGTTCCAGCCTCGGTATCCGCTCCAGCCGAGTCAACCCCGCGGTAGGCCCTCCAGCCGCGGCAGACGCTCCAGCCGCGGCAGCCGCTCCAGCCGCTCCAGCCGCGGCAGCCGCTCCAGCCCCTCCAGCCTCGCCAGCCTCTCCATCCGCGGCAGCCGCTCCAGCCGCGGCAGCCGCTCCAGCCGCTCCAACCGCGGCAGCCGCTCCAGCCGCTACCGAGTGGAGCGGCTGCCACGGCTGGAGGGCTACCGCGGCTGGAGCGGCTGCCGCGGCTGGAGCAGTGCAGTGAGTCCAGGGAGTGCAAAGGCACCAGTGGGGATGGAGTGCAGTGAGTCCAAAGACTTCACTGTCACCACTGGGAATGCAGTGCAGTGAGTCCAGGGAGTGCACTTGCACCACTGGGGATGCAGTGCAGTGACTCCAGTGAGTGCACTGACACCACTGGGGATGCACTTCAGTCAGTCCAGTGAGTGTACTGGCACCACTGGGGATGCACTGCAGTGAGTCAAGAGAGTGCACTGGCAGGACTGGGGATGCAGTGCAGTGAGTCCAGAGAGTGCACTGGCACCACTGGGGATGCCCTGCAGTGAGTCCTGAGAGCGCACTGGCACCACTGGGGATGCAGTGCAGTGAGTCCAGAGAGCGCACTGGCACCAGTGGGAATGCGGTGCAGTGAGTCCAGAGAGTGCAATGGCACCACTGGGGATGCACTGCAGTGAGTCCAGAGAGTGCACTAGCACCACTGGGGATGCAGAGCAGTGAGTCCAGAGAGTGCACTGGCACCACTGAGAATGCATTTCAGTGAGTCCAGAGAGTGCCGTTCCAGCCTCGGCATCCGCTCCAGCCGAGTCAACCCCGCGGTAGCCCCTCCAGCCGCGGCAGACGCTCCAGCCGCGGCAGCCGCTCCAGCCGCTCCAGCCGCGGCAGCCGCTCCAGCCCCTCCAGCCGCGCCAGCCTCTCCATCCGCGGCAGCCGCTCCAGCCGCGGCAGCCGCTCCAGCCGCTCCAGCCGCGGCAGCCGCTCCAGCCGCTACCGAGTGGAGCGGCTGCCACGGCTGGAGGGCTACCGCGGCTGGAGCGGCTGCCGCGGCTGGAGCAGTGCAGTGAGTCCAGGGAGTGCAAAGGCACCAGTGGGGATGGAGTGCAGTGAGTCCAAAGACTTCAATGTCACCACTGGGAATGCACTTCAGTCAGTCCAGTGAGTGTACTGGCACCACTGGGGATGCACAGCAGTGAGTCCAGAGAGTGCATTGGCACCACTGGGGATGCAGTGCAGTGAGTCCAGAGAGTGCACTGGCACCATTGGAGATGCAGTGCAGTGAGTCCAGAGAGTGCACTGGCACCACTGGGGATGCAGTGCAGTGAGTCCAGAGAGTGCACTGGCACCAGTGGGGATGCAGTGCAGAGTGTCCAGAGAGTGCACTGGCACCACTGGGATGCACTGCAGTGAGTCCAGAGAGTGCTCTGGCACCACTGGAGATGCACTTCAGTGAGTGCAGAGACTGCACTGGCACCACTGGGGATGCAGTGCAGTGAGTCCAGTGAGTGTACTGGCACCACTGGGGATGCACTGCAGTGAGTCCAGAGAGTGCATTGGCACCACTTGGGATGCACTGCAGTGAGTCCAGAGAGTGCACTGGCACCACTGGGGATGCAGTGCAGTGAGTCCAGAGAGTGCACTGGCTCCACTGAGAATGCACTTCAGTGAGTCCAGAGAGTGCACTGGCACCACTGTGGATGCAGTGCCGTGAGTCCAGCGAATGCACTGGCACCACTGGGGATACGGTGCCGGGAGTCCAGAGAGTGCACTGACACCACTGGGGATGCAGTGCAGTGAGTCCACAGAGTGCACTGACACCAGTGGGAATGCGGTGCAGTGAGTCCAGAGAGTGCACTGGCACCACTGGGGATGCACTGCAGTGAGTCCAGAGTGCACTAGCACCACTGGGGATGCAGAGCAGTGAGTCCAGAGAGTGCACTGGCACCACTGAGAATGCATTTCAGTGAGTCCAGAGAGTGCCGTTCCAGCCTCGGTATCCGCTCCAGCCGAGTCAACCCCGCGGTAGGCCCTCCAGCCGCGGCAGACGCTCCAGCCGCGGCAGCCGCTCCAGCCGCTCCAGCCGCGGCAGCCGCTCCAGCCCCTCCAGCCTCGCCAGCCTCTCCATCCGCGGCAGCCGCTCCAGCCGCGGCAGCCGCTCCAGCCGCTCCAACCGCGGCAGCCGCTCCAGCCGCTACCGAGTGGAGCGGCTGCCACGGCTGGAGGGCTACCGCGGCTGGAGCGGCTGCCGCGGCTGGAGCAGTGCAGTGAGTCCAGGGAGTGCAAAGGCACCAGTGGGGATGGAGTGCAGTGAGTCCAAAGACTTCACTGTCACCACTGGGAATGCAGTGCAGTGAGTCCAGGGAGTGCACTTGCACCACTGGGGATGCAGTGCAGTGACTCCAGTGAGTGCACTGACACCACTGGGGATGCACTTCAGTCAGTCCAGTGAGTGTACTGGCACCACTGGGGATGCACTGCAGTGAGTCAAGAGAGTGCACTGGCAGGACTGGGGATGCAGTGCAGTGAGTCCAGAGAGTGCACTGGCACCACTGGGGATGCCCTGCAGTGAGTCCTGAGAGCGCACTGGCACCACTGGGGATGCAGTGCAGTGAGTCCAGAGAGCGCACTGGCACCAGTGGGAATGCGGTGCAGTGAGTCCAGAGAGTGCAATGGCACCACTGGGGATGCACTGCAGTGAGTCCAGAGAGTGCACTAGCACCACTGGGGATGCAGAGCAGTGAGTCCAGAGAGTGCACTGGCACCACTGAGAATGCATTTCAGTGAGTCCAGAGAGTGCCGTTCCAGCCTCGGCATCCGCTCCAGCCGAGTCAACCCCGCGGTAGCCCCTCCAGCCGCGGCAGACGCTCCAGCCGCGGCAGCCGCTCCAGCCGCTCCAGCCGCGGCAGCCGCTCCAGCCCCTCCAGCCGCGCCAGCCTCTCCAGCCGCGGCAGCCGCTCCAGCCGCGGTAGCCCTCCAGCCGTGGCAGCCGCTCCACTCGGTAGCGGCTGGAGCGGCTGCCGCGGCTGCCGCGGCTGGAGCGGCTGCCGCGACTGGAGCGGCTGCCGCGGTTGGAGCGGCTGCCGCGGCTGGAGCGGCTGGAGCGGATGCCGCGGCTGGAGCGGCTGGCGCGGCTGGAGGAGCTACCGCGGCTGGAGCGGTTAACGCGGCTGGAGCGGATGCCGAGGCTGGAGCGGATGCCGCGGCTGGTGCGCCTGGAGAGGCTGCCGCGGCTGGAGCAGTGCAGTGAGTCCAGAGAGTGCACTGGCACCATTGGGGATGCAGTGCAGTGAGTCCAGAGAGTGCACTGGCAGGACTGGGGATGCAGTGCAGTGAGTCCAGAGAGTGCACTGGCACCACTGAGGATGCAATGCAGTGAGTCCAGAGAGTGCACTGGCACCACTGGGCATGCAGTGCTGTGAGTCCAGAGAGTGCACTGGCACCACTGGGGATGCACTTCAGTCAGTCCAGAGAGTGTACTGGCACCACTGGGGATGCACTGCAGTGAGTCAAGAGAGTGCACTGGCAGGACTGGGGATGCAGTGCAGTGAGTCCAGAGAGTGCACTGGCACCACTGGGGATGCCCTGCAGTGAGTCCTGAGAGCGCACTGGCACCACTGGGGATGCAGTGCAGTGAGTCCAGAGAGAGCACTGGCACCAGTGGGAATGCGGTGCAGTGAGTCCAGAGAGTGCAATGGCACCACTGGGGATGCACTGCAGTGAGTCCAGAGAGTGCACTAGCACCACTGGGGATGCAGAGCAGTGAGTCCAGAGAGTGCACTGGCACCACTGAGAATGCATTTCAGTGAGTCCAGAGAGTGCCGTTCCAGCCTCGGCATCCGCTCCAGCCGAGTCAACCCCGCGGTAGCCCCTCCAGCCGCGGCAGACGCTCCAGCCGCGGCAGCCGCTCCAGCCGCTCCAGCCGCGGCAGCCGCTCCAGCCCCTCCAGCCGCGCCAGCCTCTCCATCCGCGGCAGCCGCTCCAGCCGCGGCAGCCGCTCCAGCCGCTCCAGCCGCGGCAGCCGCTCCAGCCGCTACCGAGTGGAGCGGCTGCCACGGCTGGAGGGCTACCGCGGCTGGAGCGGCTGCCGCGGCTGGAGCAGTGCAGTGAGTCCAGGGAGTGCAAAGGCACCAGTGGGGATGGAGTGCAGTGAGTCCAAAGACTTCAATGTCACCACTGGGAATGCACTTCAGTCAGTCCAGTGAGTGTACTGGCACCACTGGGGATGCACAGCAGTGAGTCCAGAGAGTGCATTGGCACCACTGGGGATGCAGTGCAGTGAGTCCAGAGAGTGCACTGGCACCATTGGAGATGCAGTGCAGTGAGTCCAGAGAGTGCACTGGCACCACTGGGGATGCAGTGCAGTGAGTCCAGAGAGTGCACTGGCACCAGTGGGGATGCAGTGCAGTGAGTCCAGAGAGTGCACTGGCACCAGTGGGGATTCAGTGCAGTGAGTCCAGAGAGTGCTCTGGCACCACTGGAGATGCACTTCAGTGAGTGCAGAGACTGCACTGGCACCACTGGGGATGCAGTGCAGTGAGTCCAGTGAGTGTACTGGCACCACTGGGGATGCACTGCAGTGAGTCCAGAGAGTGCATTGGCACCACTTGGGATGCACTGCAGTGAGTCCAGAGAGTGCACTGGCACCAGTGGGGATACAGTGCAGTGAGTCCAGAGAGTGCACTGGCACCATTGGAGATGCAGTGCAGTGAGTCCAGAGAGTGCACTGGCACCACTGGGGATGCAGTGCAGTGAGTCCAGAGAGTGCACTGGCACCATTGGAGATGCAGTGCAGTGAGTCCAGAGAGTGCACTGGCACCACTGGGGATGCAGTGCAGTGAGTCCAGAGAGTGCACTGGCACCACTGGGGATGCAGTGCAGTGAGTCCAGAGAGTGCACTGACACCAGTGGGAATGCGGTGCAGTGAGTCCAGAGAGTGCACTGGCACCACTGGGGATGCAGTGCAGTGAGTCCAGAGAGTGCACTGGCACCAGTGGGGATGCAGTGCAGAGTGTCCAGAGAGTGCACTGGCACCACTGGGATGCACTGCAGTGAGTCCAGAGAGTGCTCTGGCACCACTGGAGATGCACTTCAGTGAGTGCAGAGACTGCACTGGCACCACTGGGGATGCAGTGCAGTGAGTCCAGTGAGTGTACTGGCACCACTGGGGATGCACTGCAGTGAGTCCAGAGAGTGCATTGGCACCACTTGGGATGCACTGCAGTGAGTCCAGAGAGTGCACTGGCACCACTGGGGATGCAGTGCAGTGAGTCCAGAGAGTGCACTGGCTCCACTGAGAATGCACTTCAGTGAGTCCAGAGAGTGCACTGGCACCACTGTGGATGCAGTGCCGTGAGTCCAGCGAATGCACTGGCACCACTGGGGATACGGTGCCGGGAGTCCAGAGAGTGCACTGACACCACTGGGGATGCAGTGCAGTGAGTCCACAGAGTGCACTGACACCAGTGGGAATGCGGTGCAGTGAGTCCAGAGAGTGCACTGGCACCACTGGGGATGCACTGCAGTGAGTCCAGAGTGCACTAGCACCACTGGGGATGCAGAGCAGTGAGTCCAGAGAGTGCACTGGCACCACTGAGAATGCATTTCAGTGAGTCCAGAGAGTGCCGTTCCAGCCTCGGTATCCGCTCCAGCCGAGTCAACCCCGCGGTAGGCCCTCCAGCCGCGGCAGACGCTCCAGCCGCGGCAGCCGCTCCAGCCGCTCCAGCCGCGGCAGCCGCTCCAGCCCCTCCAGCCTCGCCAGCCTCTCCATCCGCGGCAGCCGCTCCAGCCGCGGCAGCCGCTCCAGCCGCTCCAACCGCGGCAGCCGCTCCAGCCGCTACCGAGTGGAGCGGCTGCCACGGCTGGAGGGCTACCGCGGCTGGAGCGGCTGCCGCGGCTGGAGCAGTGCAGTGAGTCCAGGGAGTGCAAAGGCACCAGTGGGGATGGAGTGCAGTGAGTCCAAAGACTTCACTGTCACCACTGGGAATGCAGTGCAGTGAGTCCAGGGAGTGCACTTGCACCACTGGGGATGCAGTGCAGTGACTCCAGTGAGTGCACTGACACCACTGGGGATGCACTTCAGTCAGTCCAGTGAGTGTACTGGCACCACTGGGGATGCACTGCAGTGAGTCAAGAGAGTGCACTGGCAGGACTGGGGATGCAGTGCAGTGAGTCCAGAGAGTGCACTGGCACCACTGGGGATGCACTGCAGTGAGTCCAGAGAGTGCACTGGCACCACTGAGAATGCATTTCAGTGAGTCCAGAGAGTGCCGTTCCAGCCTCGGCATCCGCTCCAGCCGAGTCAACCCCGCGGTAGCCCCTCCAGCCGCGGCAGACGCTCCAGCCGCGGCAGCCGCTCCAGCCGCTCCAGCCGCGGCAGCCGCTCCAGCCCCTCCAGCCGCGCCAGCCTCTCCAGCCGCGGCAGCCGCTCCAGCCGCGGTAGCCCTCCAGCCGTGGCAGCCGCTCCACTCGGTAGCGGCTGGAGCGGCTGCCGCGGCTGGAGCGGCTGGAGCGGCTGCCGCGACTGGAGCGGCTGCCGCGGTTGGAGCGGCTGCCGCGGCTGGAGCGGCTGGAGCGGATGCCGCGGCTGGAGCGGTTAACGCGGCTGGAGCGGATGCCGAGGCTGGAGCGGATGCCGCGGCTGGTGCGCCTGGAGAGGCTGCAGCGGCTGGAGCAGTGCAGTGAGTCCAGAGAGTGCACTGGCACCATTGGGGATGCAGTGCAGTGAGTCCAGAGAGTGCACTGGCAGGACTGGGGATGCAGTGCAGTGAGTCCAGAGAGTGCACTGGCACCACTGAGGATGCAATGCAGTGAGTCCAGAGAGTGCACTGGCACCACTGGGCATGCAGTGCTGTGAGTCCAGAGAGTGCACTGGCACCACTGGGGATGCACTTCAGTCAGTCCAGTGAGTGTACTGGCACCACTGGGGATGCACTGCAGTGAGTCAAGAGAGTGCACTGGCAGGACTGGGGATGCAGTGCAGTGAGTCCAGAGAGTGCACTGGCACCACTGGGGATGCCCTGCAGTGAGTCCTGAGAGCGCACTGGCACCACTGGGGATGCAGTGCAGTGAGTCCAGAGAGCGCACTGGCACCAGTGGGAATGCGGTGCAGCGAGTCCAGAGAGTGCAATGGCACCACTGGGGATGCACTGCACTGAGTCCAGAGAGTGCACTAGCACCACTGGGGATGCAGAGCAGTGAGTCCAGAGAGTGCACTGGCACCACTGAGAATGCATTTCAGTGAGTCCAGAGAGTGCCGTTCCAGCCTCGGCATCCGCTCCAGCCGAGTCAACCCCGCGGTAGCCCCTCCAGCCGCGGCAGACGCTCCAGCCGCGGCAGCCGCTCCAGCCGCTCCAGCCGCGGCAGCCGCTCCAGCCGCTACCGAGTGGAGCGGCTGCCACGGCTGGAGGGCTACCGCGGCTGGAGCGGCTGCCGCGGCTGGAGCAGTGCAGTGAGTCCAGGGAGTGCAAAGGCACCAGTGGGGATGGAGTGCAGTGAGTCCAAAGACTTCAATGTCACCACTGGGAATGCACTTCAGTCAGTCCAGTGAGTGTACTGGCACCACTGGGGATGCACAGCAGTGAGTCCAGAGAGTGCATTGGCACCACTGGGGATGCAGTGCAGTGAGTCCAGAGAGTGCACTGGCACCATTGGAGATGCAGTGCAGTGAGTCCAGAGAGTGCACTGGCACCACTGGGGATGCAGTGCAGTGAGTCCAGAGAGTGCACTGGCACCAGTGGGGATGCAGTGCAGAGTGTCCAGAGAGTGCACTGGCACCACAGGTGATGCACTGCAGTGAGTCCAGAGAGTGCTCTGGCACCACTGGAGATGCACTTCAGTGAGTGCAGAGACTGCACTGGCACCACTGGGGATGCAGTGCAGTGAGTCCAGTGAGTGTACTGGCACCACTGGGGATGCACTGCAGTGAGTCCAGAGAGTGCATTGGCACCACTTGGGATGCACTGCAGTGAGTCCAGAGAGTGCACTGGCACCACTGGGGATGCAGTGCAGTGAGTCCAGAGAGTGCACTGGCTCCACTGAGAATGCACTTCAGTGAGTCCAGAGAGTGCACTGGCACCACTGTGGATGCAGTGCCGTGAGTCCAGCGAATGCACTGGCACCACTGGGGATACGGTGCCGGGAGTCCAGAGAGTGCACTGACACCACTGGGGATGCAGTGCAGTGAGTCCACAGAGTGCACTGACACCAGTGGGAATGCGGTGCAGTGAGTCCAGAGAGTGCACTGGCACCACTGGGGATGCACTGCAGTGAGTCCAGAGTGCACTAGCACCACTGGGGATGCAGAGCAGTGAGTCCAGAGAGTGCACTGGCACCACTGAGAATGCATTTCAGTGAGTCCAGAGAGTGCCGTTCCAGCCTCGGTATCCGCTCCAGCCGAGTCAACCCCGCGGTAGGCCCTCCAGCCGCGGCAGACGCTCCAGCCGCGGCAGCCGCTCCAGCCGCTCCAGCCGCGGCAGCCGCTCCAGCCCCTCCAGCCTCGCCAGCCTCTCCATCCGCGGCAGCCGCTCCAGCCGCGGCAGCCGCTCCAGCCGCTCCAACCGCGGCAGCCGCTCCAGCCGCTACCGAGTGGAGCGGCTGCCACGGCTGGAGGGCTACCGCGGCTGGAGCGGCTGCCGCGGCTGGAGCAGTGCAGTGAGTCCAGGGAGTGCAAAGGCACCAGTGGGGATGGAGTGCAGTGAGTCCAAAGACTTCACTGTCACCACTGGGAATGCAGTGCAGTGAGTCCAGGGAGTGCACTTGCACCACTGGGGATGCAGTGCAGTGACTCCAGTGAGTGCACTGACACCACTGGGGATGCACTTCAGTCAGTCCAGTGAGTGTACTGGCACCACTGGGGATGCACTGCAGTGAGTCAAGAGAGTGCACTGGCAGGACTGGGGATGCAGTGCAGTGAGTCCAGAGAGTGCACTGGCACCACTGGGGATGCCCTGCAGTGAGTCCTGAGAGTGCACTGGCACCACTGAGAATGCATTTCAGTGAGTCCAGAGAGTGCCGTTCCAGCCTCGGCATCCGCTCCAGCCGAGTCAACCCCGCGGTAGCCCCTCCAGCCGCGGCAGATGCTCCAGCCGCGGCAGCCGCTCCAGCCGCTCCAGCCGCGGCAGCCGCTCCAGCCCCTCCAGCCGCGCCAGCCTCTCCAGCCGCGGCAGCCGCTCCAGCCGCGGTAGCCCTCCAGCCGTGGCAGCCGCTCCACTCGGTAGCGGCTGGAGCGGCTGCCGCGGCTGGAGCGGCTGGAGCGGCTGCCGCGACTGGAGCGGCTGCCGCGGTTGGAGCGGCTGCCGCGGCTGGAGCGGCTGGAGCGGATGCCGCGGCTGGAGCGGCTGGAGCGGCTGCCGCGGCTGGAGCGGCTGGCGCGGCTGGAGGAGCTACCGCGGCTGGAGCGGTTAACGCGGCTGGAGCGGATGCCGAGGCTGGAGCGGATGCCGCGGCTGGTGCGCCTGGAGAGGCTGCCGCGGCTGGAGCAGTGCAGTGAGTCCAGAGAGTGCACTGGCTACATTGGGGATGCAGTGCAGTGAGTCCAGAGAGTGCACTGGCAGGACTGGGGATGCAGTGCAGTGAGTCCAGAGAGTGCACTGGCACCACTGAGGATGCAATGCAGTGAGTCCAGAGAGTGCACTGGCACCACTGGGCATGCAGTGCTGTGAGTCCAGAGAGTGCACTGGCACCACTGGGGATGCACTTCAGTCAGTCCAGTGAGTGTACTGGCACCACTGGGGATGCACTGCAGTGAGTCAAGAGAGTGCACTGGCAGGACTGGGGATGCAGTGCAGTGAGTCCAGAGAGTGCACTGGCACCACTGGGGATGCCCTGCAGTGAGTCCTGAGAGCGCACTGGCACCACTGGGGATGCAGTGCAGTGAGTCCAGAGAGCGCACTGGCACCAGTGGGAATGCGGTGCAGTGAGTCCAGAGAGTGCAATGGCACCACTGGGGATGCACTGCAGTGAGTCCAGAGAGTGCACTAGCACCACTGGGGATGCAGAGCAGTGAGTCCAGAGAGTGCACTGGCACCACTGAGAATGCATTTCAGTGAGTCCAGAGAGTGCCGTTCCAGCCTCGGCATCCGCTCCAGCCGAGTCAACCCCGCGGTAGCCCCTCCAGCCGCGGCAGACGCTCCAGCCGCGGCAGCCGCTCCAGCCGCTCCAGCCGCGGCAGCCGCTCCAGCCCCTCCAGCCGCGCCAGCCTCTCCATCCGCGGCAGCCGCTCCAGCCGCGGCAGCCGCTCCAGCCGCGGCAGCCGCTCCAGCCGCTACCGAGTGGAGCGGCTGCCACGGCTGGAGGGCTACCGCGGCTGGAGCGGCTGCCGCGGCTGGAGCAGTGCAGTGAGTCCAGGGAGTGCAAAGGCACCAGTGGGGATGGAGTGCAGTGAGTCCAAAGACTTCAATGTCACCACTGGGAATGCACTTCAGTCAGTCCAGTGAGTGTACTGGCACCACTGGGGATGCACAGCAGTGAGTCCAGAGAGTGCATTGGCACCACTGGGGATGCAGTGCAGTGAGTCCAGAGAGTGCACTGGCACCATTGGAGATGCAGTGCAGTGAGTCCAGAGAGTGCACTGGCACCACTGGGGATGCAGTGCAGTGAGTCCAGAGAGTGCACTGGCACCAGTGGGGATGCAGTGCAGAGTGTCCAGAGAGTGCACTGGCACCACAGGTGATGCACTGCAGTGAGTCCAGAGAGTGCACTGGCACCACTGGAGATGCACTTCAGTGAGTGCAGAGACTGCACTGGCACCACTGGGGATGCAGTGCAGTGAGTCCAGTGAGTGTACTGGCACCACTGGGGATGCACTGCAGTGAGTCCAGAGAGTGCATTGGCACCACTTGGGATGCACTGCAGTGAGTCCAGAGAGTGCACTGGCACCACTGGGGATGCAGTGCAGTGAGTCCAGAGAGTGCACTGGCTCCACTGAGAATGCACTTCAGTGAGTCCAGAGAGTGCACTGGCACCACTGTGGATGCAGTGCCGTGAGTCCAGCGAATGCACTGGCACCACTGGGGATACGGTGCCGTGAGTCCAGAGAGTGCACTGGCACCACTGAGAATGCACTTCAGTGAGTCCAGAGAGTGCACTGGCACCACTGTGGATGCAGTGCCGTGAGTCCAGCGAATGCACTGGCACCACTGGGGATACGGTGCCGGGAGTCCAGAGAGTGCACTGACACCACTGGGGATGCAGTGCAGTGAGTCCACAGAGTGCACTGACACCAGTGGGAATGCGGTGCAGTGAGTCCAGAGAGTGCACTGGCACCACTGGGGATGCACTGCAGTGAGTCCAGAGTGCACTAGCACCACTGGGGATGCAGAGCAGTGAGTCCAGAGAGTGCACTGGCACCACTGAGAATGCATTTCAGTGAGTCCAGAGAGTGCCGTTCCAGCCTCGGTATCCGCTCCAGCCGAGTCAACCCCGCGGTAGGCCCTCCAGCCGCGGCAGACGCTCCAGCCGCGGCAGCCGCTCCAGCCGCTCCAGCCGCGGCAGCCGCTCCAGCCCCTCCAGCCTCGCCAGCCTCTCCATCCGCGGCAGCCGCTCCAGCCGCGGCAGCCGCTCCAGCCGCTCCAACCGCGGCAGCCGCTCCAGCCGCTACCGAGTGGAGCGGCTGCCACGGCTGGAGGGCTACCGCGGCTGGAGCGGCTGCCGCGGCTGGAGCAGTGCAGTGAGTCCAGGGAGTGCAAAGGCACCAGTGGGGATGGAGTGCAGTGAGTCCAAAGACTTCACTGTCACCACTGGGAATGCAGTGCAGTGAGTCCAGGGAGTGCACTTGCACCACTGGGGATGCAGTGCAGTGACTCCAGTGAGTGCACTGACACCACTGGGGATGCACTTCAGTCAGTCCAGTGAGTGTACTGGCACCACTGGGGATGCACTGCAGTGAGTCAAGAGAGTGCACTGGCAGGACTGGGGATGCAGTGCAGTGAGTCCAGAGAGTGCACTGGCACCACTGGGGATGCCCTGCAGTGAGTCCTGAGAGTGCACTGGCACCACTGAGAATGCATTTCAGTGAGTCCAGAGAGTGCCGTTCCAGCCTCGGCATCCGCTCCAGCCGAGTCAACCCCGCGGTAGCCCCTCCAGCCGCGGCAGACGCTCCAGCCGCGGCAGCCGCTCCAGCCGCTCCAGCCGCGGCAGCCGCTCCAGCCCCTCCAGCCGCGCCAGCCTCTCCAGCCGCGGCAGCCGCTCCAGCCGCGGTAGCCCTCCAGCCGTGGCAGCCGCTCCACTCGGTAGCGGCTGGAGCGGCTGCCGCGGCTGGAGCGGCTGGAGCGGCTGCCGCGACTGGAGCGGCTGCCGCGGTTGGAGCGGCTGCCGCGGCTGGAGCGGCTGGAGCGGATGCCGCGGCTGGAGCGGCTGGAGCGGCTGCCGCGGCTGGAGCGGCTGGCGCGGCTGGAGGAGCTACCGCGGCTGGAGCGGTTAACGCGGCTGGAGCGGATGCCGAGGCTGGAGCGGATGCCGCGGCTGGTGCGCCTGGAGAGGCTGCCGCGGCTGGAGCAGTGCAGTGAGTCCAGAGAGTGCACTGGCACCATTGGGGATGCAGTGCAGTGAGTCCAGAGAGTGCACTGGCAGGACTGGGGATGCAGTGCAGTGAGTCCAGAGAGTGCACTGGCACCACTGAGGATGCAATGCAGTGAGTCCAGAGAGTGCACTGGCACCACTGGGCATGCAGTGCTGTGAGTCCAGAGAGTGCACTGGCACCACTGGGGATGCACTTCAGTCAGTCCAGTGAGTGTACTGGCACCACTGGGGATGCACTGCAGTGAGTCAAGAGAGTGCACTGGCAGGACTGGGGATGCAGTGCAGTGAGTCCAGAGAGTGCACTGGCACCACTGGGGATGCCCTGCAGTGAGTCCTGAGAGCGCACTGGCACCACTGGGGATGCAGTGCAGTGAGTCCAGAGAGCGCACTGGCACCAGTGGGAATGCGGTGCAGTGAGTCCAGAGAGTGCAATGGCACCACTGGGGATGCACTGCAGTGAGTCCAGAGAGTGCACTAGCACCACTGGGGATGCAGAGCAGTGAGTCCAGAGAGTGCACTGGCACCACTGAGAATGCATTTCAGTGAGTCCAGAGAGTGCCGTTCCAGCCTCGGCATCCGCTCCAGCCGAGTCAACCCCGCGGTAGCCCCTCCAGCCGCGGCAGACGCTCCAGCCGCGGCAGCCGCTCCAGCCGCTCCAGCCGCGGCAGCCGCTCCAGCCGCTACCGAGTGGAGCGGCTGCCACGGCTGGAGGGCTACCGCGGCTGGAGCGGCTGCCGCGGCTGGAGCAGTGCAGTGAGTCCAGGGAGTGCAAAGGCACCAGTGGGGATGGAGTGCAGTGAGTCCAAAGACTTCAATGTCACCACTGGGAATGCACTTCAGTCAGTCCAGTGAGTGTACTGGCACCACTGGGGATGCACAGCAGTGAGTCCAGAGAGTGCATTGGCACCACTGGGGATGCAGTGCAGTGAGTCCAGAGAGTGCACTGGCACCATTGGAGATGCAGTGCAGTGAGTCCAGAGAGTGCACTGGCACCACTGGGGATGCAGTGCAGTGAGTCCAGAGAGTGCACTGGCACCAGTGGGGATGCAGTGCAGAGTGTCCAGAGAGTGCACTGGCACCACTGGGATGCACTGCAGTGAGTCCAGAGAGTGCTCTGGCACCACTGGAGATGCACTTCAGTGAGTGCAGAGACTGCACTGGCACCACTGGGGATGCAGTGCAGTGAGTCCAGTGAGTGTACTGGCACCACTGGGGATGCACTGCAGTGAGTCCAGAGAGTGCATTGGCACCACTTGGGATGCACTGCAGTGAGTCCAGAGAGTGCACTGGCACCACTGGGGATGCAGTGCAGTGAGTCCAGAGAGTGCACTGGCTCCACTGAGAATGCACTTCAGTGAGTCCAGAGAGTGCACTGGCACCACTGTGGATGCAGTGCCGTGAGTCCAGCGAATGCACTGGCACCACTGGGGATACGGTGCCGGGAGTCCAGAGAGTGCACTGACACCACTGGGGATGCAGTGCAGTGAGTCCACAGAGTGCACTGACACCAGTGGGAATGCGGTGCAGTGAGTCCAGAGAGTGCACTGGCACCACTGGGGATGCACTGCAGTGAGTCCAGAGTGCACTAGCACCACTGGGGATGCAGAGCAGTGAGTCCAGAGAGTGCACTGGCACCACTGAGAATGCATTTCAGTGAGTCCAGAGAGTGCCGTTCCAGCCTCGGTATCCGCTCCAGCCGAGTCAACCCCGCGGTAGGCCCTCCAGCCGCGGCAGACGCTCCAGCCGCGGCAGCCGCTCCAGCCGCTCCAGCCGCGGCAGCCGCTCCAGCCCCTCCAGCCTCGCCAGCCTCTCCATCCGCGGCAGCCGCTCCAGCCGCGGCAGCCGCTCCAGCCGCTCCAACCGCGGCAGCCGCTCCAGCCGCTACCGAGTGGAGCGGCTGCCACGGCTGGAGGGCTACCGCGGCTGGAGCGGCTGCCGCGGCTGGAGCAGTGCAGTGAGTCCAGGGAGTGCAAAGGCACCAGTGGGGATGGAGTGCAGTGAGTCCAAAGACTTCACTGTCACCACTGGGAATGCAGTGCAGTGAGTCCAGGGAGTGCACTTGCACCACTGGGGATGCAGTGCAGTGACTCCAGTGAGTGCACTGACACCACTGGGGATGCACTTCAGTCAGTCCAGTGAGTGTACTGGCACCACTGGGGATGCACTGCAGTGAGTCAAGAGAGTGCATTGGCACCACTGGGGATGCAGTGCAGTGAGTCCAGAGAGTGCACTGGCACCACTGGGGATGCCCTGCAGTGAGTCCTGAGAGTGCACTGGCACCACTGAGAATGCATTTCAGTGAGTCCAGAGAGTGCCGTTCCAGCCTCGGCATCCGCTCCAGCCGAGTCAACCCCGCTGTAGCCCCTCCAGCCGCGGCAGACGCTCCAGCCGCGGCAGCCGCTCCAGCCGCTCCAGCCGCGGCAGCCGCTCCAGCCCCTCCAGCCGCGCCAGCCTCTCCAGCCGCGGCAGCCGCTCCAGCCGCGGTAGCCCTCCAGCCGTGGCAGCCGCTCCACTCGGTAGCGGCTGGAGCGGCTGCCGCGGCTGGAGCGGCTGGAGCGGCTGCCGCGACTGGAGCGGCTGCCGCGGTTGGAGCGGCTGCCGCGGCTGGAGCGGCTGGAGCGGATGCCGCGGCTGGAGCGGCTGGAGCGGCTGCCGCGGCTGGAGCGGCTGGCGCGGCTGGAGGAGCTACCGCGGCTGGAGCGGTTAACGCGGCTGGAGCGGATGCCGAGGCTGGAGCGGATGCCGCGGCTGGTGCGCCTGGAGAGGCTGCCGCGGCTGGAGCAGTGCAGTGAGTCCAGAGAGTGCACTGGCACCATTGGGGATGCAGTGCAGTGAGTCCAGAGAGTGCACTGGCAGGACTGGGGATGCAGTGCAGTGAGTCCAGAGAGTGCACTGGCACCACTGAGGATGCAATGCAGTGAGTCCAGAGAGTGCACTGGCACCACTGGGCATGCAGTGCTGTGAGTCCAGAGAGTGCACTGGCACCACTGGGGATGCACTTCAGTCAGTCCAGTGAGTGTACTGGCACCACTGGGGATGCACTGCAGTGAGTCAAGAGAGTGCACTGGCAGGACTGGGGATGCAGTGCAGTGAGTCCAGAGAGTGCACTGGCACCACTGGGGATGCCCTGCAGTGAGTCCTGAGAGCGCACTGGCACCACTGGGGATGCAGTGCAGTGAGTCCAGAGAGCGCACTGGCACCAGTGGGAATGCGGTGCAGTGAGTCCAGAGAGTGCAATGGCACCACTGGGGATGCACTGCAGTGAGTCCAGAGAGTGCACTAGCACCACTGGGGATGCAGAGCAGTGAGTCCAGAGAGTGCACTGGCACCACTGAGAATGCATTTCAGTGAGTCCAGAGAGTGCCGTTCCAGCCTCGGCATCCGCTCCAGCCGAGTCAACCCCGCGGTAGCCCCTCCAGCCGCGGCAGACGCTCCAGCCGCGGCAGCCGCTCCAGCCGCTCCAGCCGCGGCAGCCGCTCCAGCCCCTCCAGCCGCGCCAGCCTCTCCATCCGCGGCAGCCGCTCCAGCCGCGGCAGCCGCTCCAGCCGCGGCAGCCGCTCCAGCCGCTACCGAGTGGAGCGGCTGCCACGGCTGGAGGGCTACCGCGGCTGGAGCGGCTGCCGCGGCTGGAGCAGTGCAGTGAGTCCAGGGAGTGCAAAGGCACCAGTGGGGATGGAGTGCAGTGAGTCCAAAGACTTCAATGTCACCACTGGGAATGCACTTCAGTCAGTCCAGTGAGTGTACTGGCACCACTGGGGATGCACAGCAGTGAGTCCAGAGAGTGCATTGGCACCACTGGGGATGCAGTGCAGTGAGTCCAGAGAGTGCACTGGCACCATTGGAGATGCAGTGCAGTGAGTCCAGAGAGTGCACTGGCACCACTGGGGATGCAGTGCAGTGAGTCCAGAGAGTGCACTGGCACCAGTGGGGATGCAGTGCAGAGTGTCCAGAGAGTGCACTGGCACCACTGGGATGCACTGCAGTGAGTCCAGAGAGTGCTCTGGCACCACTGGAGATGCACTTCAGTGAGTGCAGAGACTGCACTGGCACCACTGGGGATGCAGTGCAGTGAGTCCAGTGAGTGTACTGGCACCACTGGGGATGCACTGCAGTGAGTCCAGAGAGTGCATTGGCACCACTTGGGATGCACTGCAGTGAGTCCAGAGAGTGCACTGGCACCACTGGGGATGCAGTGCAGTGAGTCCAGAGAGTGCACTGGCTCCACTGAGAATGCACTTCAGTGAGTCCAGAGAGTGCACTGGCACCACTGTGGATGCAGTGCCGTGAGTCCAGCGAATGCACTGGCACCACTGGGGATACGGTGCCGGGAGTCCAGAGAGTGCACTGACACCACTGGGGATGCAGTGCAGTGAGTCCACAGAGTGCACTGACACCAGTGGGAATGCGGTGCAGTGAGTCCAGAGAGTGCACTGGCACCACTGGGGATGCACTGCAGTGAGTCCAGAGTGCACTAGCACCACTGGGGATGCAGAGCAGTGAGTCCAGAGAGTGCACTGGCACCACTGAGAATGCATTTCAGTGAGTCCAGAGAGTGCCGTTCCAGCCTCGGTATCCGCTCCAGCCGAGTCAACCCCGCGGTAGGCCCTCCAGCCGCGGCAGACGCTCCAGCCGCGGCAGCCGCTCCAGCCGCTCCAGCCGCGGCAGCCGCTCCAGCCCCTCCAGCCTCGCCAGCCTCTCCATCCGCGGCAGCCGCTCCAGCCGCGGCAGCCGCTCCAGCCGCTCCAACCGCGGCAGCCGCTCCAGCCGCTACCGAGTGGAGCGGCTGCCACGGCTGGAGGGCTACCGCGGCTGGAGCGGCTGCCGCGGCTGGAGCAGTGCAGTGAGTCCAGGGAGTGCAAAGGCACCAGTGGGGATGGAGTGCAGTGAGTCCAAAGACTTCACTGTCACCACTGGGAATGCAGTGCAGTGAGTCCAGGGAGTGCACTTGCACCACTGGGGATGCAGTGCAGTGACTCCAGTGAGTGCACTGACACCACTGGGGATGCACTTCAGTCAGTCCAGTGAGTGTACTGGCACCACTGGGGATGCACTGCAGTGAGTCAAGAGAGTGCACTGGCAGGACTGGGGATGCAGTGCAGTGAGTCCAGAGAGTGCACTGGCACCACTGGGGATGCCCTGCAGTGAGTCCTGAGAGTGCACTGGCACCACTGAGAATGCATTTCAGTGAGTCCAGAGAGTGCCGTTCCAGCCTCGGCATCCGCTCCAGCCGAGTCAACCCCGCGGTAGCCCCTCCAGCCGCGGCAGACGCTCCAGCCGCGGCAGCCGCTCCAGCCGCTCCAGCCGCGGCAGCCGCTCCAGCCCCTCCAGCCGCGCCAGCCTCTCCAGCCGCGGCAGCCGCTCCAGCCGCGGTAGCCCTCCAGCCGTGGCAGCCGCTCCACTCGGTAGCGGCTGGAGCGGCTGCCGCGGCTGGAGCGGCTGGAGCGGCTGCCGCGACTGGAGCGGCTGCCGCGGTTGGAGCGGCTGCCGCGGCTGGAGCGGCTGGAGCGGATGCCGCGGCTGGAGCGGCTGGAGCGTCTGCCGCGGCTGGAGCGGCTGGCGCGGCTGGAGGAGCTACCGCGGCTGGAGCGGTTAACGCGGCTGGAGCGGATGCCGAGGCTGGAGCGGATGCCGCGGCTGGTGCGCCTGGAGAGGCTGCCGCGGCTGGAGCAGTGCAGTGAGTCCAGAGAGTGCACTGGCACCATTGGGGATGCAGTGCAGTGAGTCCAGAGAGTGCACTGGCAGGACTGGGGATGCAGTGCAGTGAGTCCAGAGAGTGCACTGGCACCACTGAGGATGCAATGCAGTGAGTCCAGAGAGTGCACTGGCACCACTGGGCATGCAGTGCTGTGAGTCCAGAGAGTGCACTGGCACCACTGGGGATGCACTTCAGTCAGTCCAGTGAGTGTACTGGCACCACTGGGGATGCACTGCAGTGAGTCAAGAGAGTGCACTGGCAGGACTGGGGATGCAGTGCAGTGAGTCCAGAGAGTGCACTGGCACCACTGGGGATGCCCTGCAGTGAGTCCTGAGAGCGCACTGGCACCACTGGGGATGCAGTGCAGTGAGTCCAGAGAGCGCACTGGCACCAGTGGGAATGCGGTGCAGTGAGTCCAGAGAGTGCAATGGCACCACTGGGGATGCACTGCAGTGAGTCCAGAGAGTGCACTAGCACCACTGGGGATGCAGAGCAGTGAGTCCAGAGAGTGCACTGGCACCACTGAGAATGCATTTCAGTGAGTCCAGAGAGTGCCGTTCCAGCCTCGGCATCCGCTCCAGCCGAGTCAACCCCGCGGTAGCCCCTCCAGCCGCGGCAGACGCTCCAGCCGCGGCAGCCGCTCCAGCCGCTCCAGCCGCGGCAGCCGCTCCAGCCCCTCCAGCCGCGCCAGCCTCTCCATCCGCGGCAGCCGCTCCAGCCGCGGCAGCCGCTCCAGCCGCGGCAGCCGCTCCAGCCGCTACCGAGTGGAGCGGCTGCCACGGCTGGAGGGCTACCGCGGCTGGAGCGGCTGCCGCGGCTGGAGCAGTGCAGTGAGTCCAGGGAGTGCAAAGGCACCAGTGGGGATGGAGTGCAGTGAGTCCAAAGACTTCAATGTCACCACTGGGAATGCACTTCAGTCAGTCCAGTGAGTGTACTGGCACCACTGGGGATGCACAGCAGTGAGTCCAGAGAGTGCATTGGCACCACTGGGGATGCAGTGCAGTGAGTCCAGAGAGTGCACTGGCACCATTGGAGATGCAGTGCAGTGAGTCCAGAGAGTGCACTGGCACCACTGGGGATGCAGTGCAGTGAGTCCAGAGAGTGCACTGGCACCAGTGGGGATGCAGTGCAGAGTGTCCAGAGAGTGCACTGGCACCACAGGTGATGCACTGCAGTGAGTCCAGAGAGTGCTCTGGCACCACTGGAGATGCACTTCAGTGAGTGCAGAGACTGCACTGGCACCACTGGGGATGCAGTGCAGTGAGTCCAGTGAGTGTACTGGCACCACTGGGGATGCACTGCAGTGAGTCCAGAGAGTGCATTGGCACCACTTGGGATGCACTGCAGTGAGTCCAGAGAGTGCACTGGCACCACTGGGGATGCAGTGCAGTGAGTCCAGAGAGTGCACTGGCTCCACTGAGAATGCACTTCAGTGAGTCCAGAGAGTGCACTGGCACCACTGTGGATGCAGTGCCGTGAGTCCAGCGAATGCACTGGCACCACTGGGGATACGGTGCCGGGAGTCCAGAGAGTGCACTGACACCACTGGGGATGCAGTGCAGTGAGTCCACAGAGTGCACTGACACCAGTGGGAATGCGGTGCAGTGAGTCCAGAGAGTGCACTGGCACCACTGGGGATGCACTGCAGTGAGTCCAGAGTGCACTAGCACCACTGGGGATGCAGAGCAGTGAGTCCAGAGAGTGCACTGGCACCACTGAGAATGCATTTCAGTGAGTCCAGAGAGTGCCGTTCCAGCCTCGGTATCCGCTCCAGCCGAGTCAACCCCGCGGTAGGCCCTCCAGCCGCGGCAGACGCTCCAGCCGCGGCAGCCGCTCCAGCCGCTCCAGCCGCGGCAGCCGCTCCAGCCCCTCCAGCCTCGCCAGCCTCTCCATCCGCGGCAGCCGCTCCAGCCGCGGCAGCCGCTCCAGCCGCTCCAACCGCGGCAGCCGCTCCAGCCGCTACCGAGTGGAGCGGCTGCCACGGCTGGAGGGCTACCGCGGCTGGAGCGGCTGCCGCGGCTGGAGCAGTGCAGTGAGTCCAGGGAGTGCAAAGGCACCAGTGGGGATGGAGTGCAGTGAGTCCAAAGACTTCACTGTCACCACTGGGAATGCAGTGCAGTGAGTCCAGGGAGTGCACTTGCACCACTGGGGATGCAGTGCAGTGACTCCAGTGAGTGCACTGACACCACTGGGGATGCACTTCAGTCAGTCCAGTGAGTGTACTGGCACCACTGGGGATGCACTGCAGTGAGTCAAGAGAGTGCACTGGCAGGACTGGGGATGCAGTGCAGTGAGTCCAGAGAGTGCACTGGCACCACTGGGGATGCCCTGCAGTGAGTCCTGAGAGCGCACTGGCACCACTGGGGATGCAGTGCAGTGAGTCCAGAGAGCGCACTGGCACCAGTGGGAATGCGGTGCAGTGAGTCCAGAGAGTGCAATGGCACCACTGGGGATGCACTGCAGTGAGTCCAGAGAGTGCACTAGCACCACTGGGGATGCAGAGCAGTGAGTCCAGAGAGTGCACTGGCACCACTGAGAATGCATTTCAGTGAGTCCAGAGAGTGCCGTTCCAGCCTCGGCATCCGCTCCAGCCGAGTCAACCCCGCGGTAGCCCCTCCAGCCGCGGCAGACGCTCCAGCCGCGGCAGCCGCTCCAGCCGCTCCAGCCGCGGCAGCCGCTCCAGCCCCTCCAGCCGCGCCAGCCTCTCCATCCGCGGCAGCCGCTCCAGCCGCGGCAGCCGCTCCAGCCGCTCCAGCCGCGGCAGCCGCTCCAGCCGCTACCGAGTGGAGCGGCTGCCACGGCTGGAGGGCTACCGCGGCTGGAGCGGCTGCCGCGGCTGGAGCAGTGCAGTGAGTCCAGGGAGTGCAAAGGCACCAGTGGGGATGGAGTGCAGTGAGTCCAAAGACTTCAATGTCACCACTGGGAATGCACTTCAGTCAGTCCAGTGAGTGTACTGGCACCACTGGGGATGCACAGCAGTGAGTCCAGAGAGTGCATTGGCACCACTGGGGATGCAGTGCAGTGAGTCCAGAGAGTGCACTGGCACCATTGGAGATGCAGTGCAGTGAGTCCAGAGAGTGCACTGGCACCACTGGGGATGCAGTGCAGTGAGTCCAGAGAGTGCACTGGCACCAGTGGGGATGCAGTGCAGAGTGTCCAGAGAGTGCACTGGCACCACTGGGATGCACTGCAGTGAGTCCAGAGAGTGCTCTGGCACCACTGGAGATGCACTTCAGTGAGTGCAGAGACTGCACTGGCACCACTGGGGATGCAGTGCAGTGAGTCCAGTGAGTGTACTGGCACCACTGGGGATGCACTGCAGTGAGTCCAGAGAGTGCATTGGCACCACTTGGGATGCACTGCAGTGAGTCCAGAGAGTGCACTGGCACCACTGGGGATGCAGTGCAGTGAGTCCAGAGAGTGCACTGGCTCCACTGAGAATGCACTTCAGTGAGTCCAGAGAGCGAACTGGCACCACTGTGGATGCAGTGCCGTGAGTCCAGCGAATGCACTGGCACCACTGGGGATACGGTGCCGGGAGTCCAGAGAGTGCACTGACACCACTGGGGATGCAGTGCAGTGAGTCCACAGAGTGCACTGACACCAGTGGGAATGCGGTGCAGTGAGTCCAGAGAGTGCACTGGCACCACTGGGGATGCACTGCAGTGAGTCCAGAGTGCACTAGCACCACTGGGGATGCAGAGCAGTGAGTCCAGAGAGTGCACTGGCACCACTGAGAATGCATTTCAGTGAGTCCAGAGAGTGCCGTTCCAGCCTCGGTATCCGCTCCAGCCGAGTCAACCCCGCGGTAGGCCCTCCAGCCGCGGCAGACGCTCCAGCCGCGGCAGCCGCTCCAGCCGCTCCAGCCGCGGCAGCCGCTCCAGCCCCTCCAGCCTCGCCAGCCTCTCCATCCGCGGCAGCCGCTCCAGCCGCGGCAGCCGCTCCAGCCGCTCCAACCGCGGCAGCCGCTCCAGCCGCTACCGAGTGGAGCGGCTGCCACGGCTGGAGGGCTACCGCGGCTGGAGCGGCTGCCGCGGCTGGAGCAGTGCAGTGAGTCCAGGGAGTGCAAAGGCACCAGTGGGGATGGAGTGCAGTGAGTCCAAAGACTTCACTGTCACCACTGGGAATGCAGTGCAGTGAGTCCAGGGAGTGCACTTGCACCACTGGGGATGCAGTGCAGTGACTCCAGTGAGTGCACTGACACCACTGGGGATGCACTTCAGTCAGTCCAGTGAGTGTACTGGCACCACTGGGGATGCACTGCAGTGAGTCAAGAGAGTGCACTGGCAGGACTGGGGATGCAGTGCAGTGAGTCCAGAGAGTGCACTGGCACCACTGGGGATGCCCTGCAGTGAGTCCTGAGAGCGCACTGGCACCACTGGGGATGCAGTGCAGTGAGTCCAGAGAGCGCACTGGCACCAGTGGGAATGCGGTGCAGTGAGTCCAGAGAGTGCAATGGCACCACTGGGGATGCACTGCAGTGAGTCCAGAGAGTGCACTAGCACCACTGGGGATGCAGAGCAGTGAGTCCAGAGAGTGCACTGGCACCACTGAGAATGCATTTCAGTGAGTCCAGAGAGTGCCGTTCCAGCCTCGGCATCCGCTCCAGCCGAGTCAACCCCGCGGTAGCCCCTCCAGCCGCGGCAGACGCTCCAGCCGCGGCAGCCGCTCCAGCCGCTCCAGCCGCGGCAGCCGCTCCAGCCCCTCCAGCCGCGCCAGCCTCTCCATCCGCGGCAGCCGCTCCAGCCGCGGCAGCCGCTCCAGCCGCGGCAGCCGCTCCAGCCGCTACCGAGTGGAGCGGCTGCCACGGCTGGAGGGCTACCGCGGCTGGAGCGGCTGCCGCGGCTGGAGCAGTGCAGTGAGTCCAGGGAGTGCAAAGGCACCAGTGGGGATGGAGTGCAGTGAGTCCAAAGACTTCAATGTCACCACTGGGAATGCACTTCAGTCAGTCCAGTGAGTGTACTGGCACCACTGGGGATGCACAGCAGTGAGTCCAGAGAGTGCATTGGCACCACTGGGGATGCAGTGCAGTGAGTCCAGAGAGTGCACTGGCACCATTGGAGATGCAGTGCAGTGAGTCCAGAGAGTGCACTGGCACCACTGGGGATGCAGTGCAGTGAGTCCAGAGAGTGCACTGGCACCAGTGGGGATGCAGTGCAGAGTGTCCAGAGAGTGCACTGGCACCACTGGGATGCACTGCAGTGAGTCCAGAGAGTGCTCTGGCACCACTGGAGATGCACTTCAGTGAGTGCAGAGACTGCACTGGCACCACTGGGGATGCAGTGCAGTGAGTCCAGTGAGTGTACTGGCACCACTGGGGATGCACTGCAGTGAGTCCAGAGAGTGCATTGGCACCACTTGGGATGCACTGCAGTGAGTCCAGAGAGTGCACTGGCACCAGTGGGGATGCAGTGCAGTGAGTCCAGAGAGTGCACTGGCTCCACTGAGAATGCACTTCAGTGAGTCCAGAGAGTGCACTGGCACCACTGTGGATGCAGTGCCGTGAGTCCAGCGAATGCACTGGCACCACTGGGGATACGGTGCCGGGAGTCCAGAGAGTGCACTGACACCACTGGGGATGCAGTGCAGTGAGTCCACAGAGTGCACTGACACCAGTGGGAATGCGGTGCAGTGAGTCCAGAGAGTGCACTGGCACCACTGGGGATGCACTGCAGTGAGTCCAGAGTGCACTAGCACCACTGGGGATGCAGAGCAGTGAGTCCAGAGAGTGCACTGGCACCACTGAGAATGCATTTCAGTGAGTCCAGAGAGTGCCGTTCCAGCCTCGGTATCCGCTCCAGCCGAGTCAACCCCGCGGTAGGCCCTCCAGCCGCGGCAGACGCTCCAGCCGCGGCAGCCGCTCCAGCCGCTCCAGCCGCGGCAGCCGCTCCAGCCCCTCCAGCCTCGCCAGCCTCTCCATCCGCGGCAGCCGCTCCAGCCGCGGCAGCCGCTCCAGCCGCTCCAACCGCGGCAGCCGCTCCAGCCGCTACCGAGTGGAGCGGCTGCCACGGCTGGAGGGCTACCGCGGCTGGAGCGGCTGCCGCGGCTGGAGCAGTGCAGTGAGTCCAGGGAGTGCAAAGGCACCAGTGGGGATGGAGTGCAGTGAGTCCAAAGACTTCACTGTCACCACTGGGAATGCAGTGCAGTGAGTCCAGGGAGTGCACTTGCACCACTGGGGATGCAGTGCAGTGACTCCAGTGAGTGCACTGACACCACTGGGGATGCACTTCAGTCAGTCCAGTGAGTGTACTGGCACCACTGGGGATGCACTGCAGTGAGTCAAGAGAGTGCACTGGCAGGACTGGGGATGCAGTGCAGTGAGTCCAGAGAGTGCACTGGCACCACTGGGGATGCCCTGCAGTGAGTCCTGAGAGCGCACTGGCACCACTGGGGATGCAGTGCAGTGAGTCCAGAGAGCGCACTGGCACCAGTGGGAATGCGGTGCAGTGAGTCCAGAGAGTGCAATGGCACCACTGGGGATGCACTGCAGTGAGTCCAGAGAGTGCACTAGCACCACTGGGGATGCAGAGCAGTGAGTCCAGAGAGTGCACTGGCACCACTGAGAATGCATTTCAGTGAGTCCAGAGAGTGCCGTTCCAGCCTCGGCATCCGCTCCAGCCGAGTCAACCCCGCGGTAGCCCCTCCAGCCGCGGCAGACGCTCCAGCCGCGGCAGCCGCTCCAGCCGCTCCAGCCGCGGCAGCCGCTCCAGCCCCTCCAGCCGCGCCAGCCTCTCCATCCGCGGCAGCCGCTCCAGCCGCGGCAGCCGCTCCAGCCGCTCCAGCCGCGGCAGCCGCTCCAGCCGCTACCGAGTGGAGCGGCTGCCACGGCTGGAGGGCTACCGCGGCTGGAGCGGCTGCCGCGGCTGGAGCAGTGCAGTGAGTCCAGGGAGTGCAAAGGCACCAGTGGGGATGGAGTGCAGTGAGTCCAAAGACTTCAATGTCACCACTGGGAATGCACTTCAGTCAGTCCAGTGAGTGTACTGGCACCACTGGGGATGCACAGCAGTGAGTCCAGAGAGTGCATTGGCACCACTGGGGATGCAGTGCAGTGAGTCCAGAGAGTGCACTGGCACCATTGGAGATGCAGTGCAGTGAGTCCAGAGAGTGCACTGGCACCACTGGGGATGCAGTGCAGTGAGTCCAGAGAGTGCACTGGCACCAGTGGGGATGCAGTGCAGAGTGTCCAGAGAGTGCACTGGCACCACTGGGATGCACTGCAGTGAGTCCAGAGAGTGCTCTGGCACCACTGGAGATGCACTTCAGTGAGTGCAGAGACTGCACTGGCACCACTGGGGATGCAGTGCAGTGAGTCCAGTGAGTGTACTGGCACCACTGGGGATGCACTGCAGTGAGTCCAGAGAGTGCATTGGCACCACTTGGGATGCACTGCAGTGAGTCCAGAGAGTGCACTGGCACCACTGGGGATGCAGTGCAGTGAGTCCAGAGAGTGCACTGGCACCACTGAGAATGCACTTCAGTGAGTCCAGAGAGTGCACTGGCACCACTGTGGATGCAGTGCCGTGAGTCCAGCGAATGCACTGGCACCACTGGGGATACGGTGCCGGGAGTCCAGAGAGTGCACTGACACCACTGGGGATGCAGTGCAGTGAGTCCACAGAGTGCACTGACACCAGTGGGAATGCGGTGCAGTGAGTCCAGAGAGTGCACTGGCACCACTGGGGATGCACTGCAGTGAGTCCAGAGTGCACTAGCACCACTGGGGATGCAGAGCAGTGAGTCCAGAGAGTGCACTGGCACCACTGAGAATGCATTTCAGTGAGTCCAGAGAGTGCCGTTCCAGCCTCGGTATCCGCTCCAGCCGAGTCAACCCCGCGGTAGGCCCTCCAGCCGCGGCAGACGCTCCAGCCGCGGCAGCCGCTCCAGCCGCTCCAGCCGCGGCAGCCGCTCCAGCCCCTCCAGCCTCGCCAGCCTCTCCATCCGCGGCAGCCGCTCCAGCCGCGGCAGCCGCTCCAGCCGCTCCAACCGCGGCAGCCGCTCCAGCCGCTACCGAGTGGAGCGGCTGCCACGGCTGGAGGGCTACCGCGGCTGGAGCGGCTGCCGCGGCTGGAGCAGTGCAGTGAGTCCAGGGAGTGCAAAGGCACCAGTGGGGATGGAGTGCAGTGAGTCCAAAGACTTCACTGTCACCACTGGGAATGCAGTGCAGTGAGTCCAGGGAGTGCACTTGCACCACTGGGGATGCAGTGCAGTGACTCCAGTGAGTGCACTGACACCACTGGGGATGCACTTCAGTCAGTCCAGTGAGTGTACTGGCACCACTGGGGATGCACTGCAGTGAGTCAAGAGAGTGCACTGGCAGGACTGGGGATGCAGTGCAGTGAGTCCAGAGAGTGCACTGGCACCACTGGGGATGCCCTGCAGTGAGTCCTGAGAGCGCACTGGCACCACTGGGGATGCAGTGCAGTGAGTCCAGAGAGCGCACTGGCACCAGTGGGAATGCGGTGCAGTGAGTCCAGAGAGTGCAATGGCACCACTGGGGATGCACTGCAGTGAGTCCAGAGAGTGCACTAGCACCACTGGGGATGCAGAGCAGTGAGTCCAGAGAGTGCACTGGCACCACTGAGAATGCATTTCAGTGAGTCCAGAGAGTGCCGTTCCAGCCTCGGCATCCGCTCCAGCCGAGTCAACCCCGCGGTAGCCCCTCCAGCCGCGGCAGACGCTCCAGCCGCGGCAGCCGCTCCAGCCGCTCCAGCCGCGGCAGCCGCTCCAGCCCCTCCAGCCGCGCCAGCCTCTCCATCCGCGGCAGCCGCTCCAGCCGCGGCAGCCGCTCCAGCCGCTCCAGCCGCGGCAGCCGCTCCAGCCGCTACCGAGTGGAGCGGCTGCCACGGCTGGAGGGCTACCGCGGCTGGAGCGGCTGCCGCGGCTGGAGCAGTGCAGTGAGTCCAGGGAGTGCAAAGGCACCAGTGGGGATGGAGTGCAGTGAGTCCAAAGACTTCAATGTCACCACTGGGAATGCACTTCAGTCAGTCCAGTGAGTGTACTGGCACCACTGGGGATGCACAGCAGTGAGTCCAGAGAGTGCATTGGCACCACTGGGGATGCAGTGCAGTGAGTCCAGAGAGTGCACTGGCACCATTGGAGATGCAGTGCAGTGAGTCCAGAGAGTGCACTGGCACCACTGGGGATGCAGTGCAGTGAGTCCAGAGAGTGCACTGGCACCAGTGGGGATGCAGTGCAGAGTGTCCAGAGAGTGCACTGGCACCACTGGGATGCACTGCAGTGAGTCCAGAGAGTGCTCTGGCACCACTGGAGATGCACTTCAGTGAGTGCAGAGACTGCACTGGCACCACTGGGGATGCAGTGCAGTGAGTCCAGTGAGTGTACTGGCACCACTGGGGATGCACTGCAGTGAGTCCAGAGAGTGCATTGGCACCACTTGGGATGCACTGCAGTGAGTCCAGAGAGTGCACTGGCACCACTGGGGATGCAGTGCAGTGAGTCCAGAGAGTGCACTGGCTCCACTGAGAATGCACTTCAGTGAGTCCAGAGAGTGCACTGGCACCACTGTGGATGCAGTGCCGTGAGTCCAGCGAATGCACTGGCACCACTGGGGATACGGTGCCGGGAGTCCAGAGAGTGCACTGACACCACTGGGGATGCAGTGCAGTGAGTCCACAGAGTGCACTGACACCAGTGGGAATGCGGTGCAGTGAGTCCAGAGAGTGCACTGGCACCACTGGGGATGCACTGCAGTGAGTCCAGAGTGCACTAGCACCACTGGGGATGCAGAGCAGTGAGTCCAGAGAGTGCACTGGCACCACTGAGAATGCATTTCAGTGAGTCCAGAGAGTGCCGTTCCAGCCTCGGTATCCGCTCCAGCCGAGTCAACCCCGCGGTAGGCCCTCCAGCCGCGGCAGACGCTCCAGCCGCGGCAGCCGCTCCAGCCGCTCCAGCCGCGGCAGCCGCTCCAGCCCCTCCAGCCTCGCCAGCCTCTCCATCCGCGGCAGCCGCTCCAGCCGCGGCAGCCGCTCCAGCCGCTCCAACCGCGGCAGCCGCTCCAGCCGCTACCGAGTGGAGCGGCTGCCACGGCTGGAGGGCTACCGCGGCTGGAGCGGCTGCCGCGGCTGGAGCAGTGCAGTGAGTCCAGGGAGTGCAAAGGCACCAGTGGGGATGGAGTGCAGTGAGTCCAAAGACTTCACTGTCACCACTGGGAATGCAGTGCAGTGAGTCCAGGGAGTGCACTTGCACCACTGGGGATGCAGTGCAGTGACTCCAGTGAGTGCACTGACACCACTGGGGATGCACTTCAGTCAGTCCAGTGAGTGTACTGGCACCACTGGGGATGCACTGCAGTGAGTCAAGAGAGTGCACTGGCAGGACTGGGGATGCAGTGCAGTGAGTCCAGAGAGTGCACTGGCACCACTGGGGATGCCCTGCAGTGAGTCCTGAGAGCGCACTGGCACCACTGGGGATGCAGTGCAGTGAGTCCAGAGAGCGCACTGGCACCAGTGGGAATGCGGTGCAGTGAGTCCAGAGAGTGCAATGGCACCACTGGGGATGCACTGCAGTGAGTCCAGAGAGTGCACTAGCACCACTGGGGATGCAGAGCAGTGAGTCCAGAGAGTGCACTGGCACCACTGAGAATGCATTTCAGTGAGTCCAGAGAGTGCCGTTCCAGCCTCGGCATCCGCTCCAGCCGAGTCAACCCCGCGGTAGCCCCTCCAGCCGCGGCAGACGCTCCAGCCGCGGCAGCCGCTCCAGCCGCTCCAGCCGCGGCAGCCGCTCCAGCCCCTCCAGCCGCGCCAGCCTCTCCATCCGCGGCAGCCGCTCCAGCCGCGGCAGCCGCTCCAGCCGCTCCAGCCGCGGCAGCCGCTCCAGCCGCTACCGAGTGGAGCGGCTGCCACGGCTGGAGGGCTACCGCGGCTGGAGCGGCTGCCGCGGCTGGAGCAGTGCAGTGAGTCCAGGGAGTGCAAAGGCACCAGTGGGGATGGAGTGCAGTGAGTCCAAAGACTTCAATGTCACCACTGGGAATGCACTTCAGTCAGTCCAGTGAGTGTACTGGCACCACTGGGGATGCACAGCAGTGAGTCCAGAGAGTGCATTGGCACCACTGGGGATGCAGTGCAGTGAGTCCAGAGAGTGCACTGGCACCATTGGAGATGCAGTGCAGTGAGTCCAGAGAGTGCACTGGCACCACTGGGGATGCAGTGCAGTGAGTCCAGAGAGTGCACTGGCACCAGTGGGGATGCAGTGCAGAGTGTCCAGAGAGTGCACTGGCACCACTGGGATGCACTGCAGTGAGTCCAGAGAGTGCTCTGGCACCACTGGAGATGCACTTCAGTGAGTGCAGAGACTGCACTGGCACCACTGGGGATGCAGTGCAGTGAGTCCAGTGAGTGTACTGGCACCACTGGGGATGCACTGCAGTGAGTCCAGAGAGTGCATTGGCACCACTTGGGATGCACTGCAGTGAGTCCAGAGAGTGCACTGGCACCACTGTGGATGCAGTGCCGTGAGTCCAGCGAATGCACTGGCACCACTGGGGATACGGTGCCGGGAGTCCAGAGAGTGCACTGACACCACTGGGGATGCAGTGCAGTGAGTCCACAGAGTGCACTGACACCAGTGGGAATGCGGTGCAGTGAGTCCAGAGAGTGCACTGGCACCACTGGGGATGCACTGCAGTGAGTCCAGAGTGCACTAGCACCACTGGGGATGCAGAGCAGTGAGTCCAGAGAGTGCACTGGCACCACTGAGAATGCATTTCAGTGAGTCCAGAGAGTGCCGTTCCAGCCTCGGTATCCGCTCCAGCCGAGTCAACCCCGCGGTAGGCCCTCCAGCCGCGGCAGACGCTCCAGCCGCGGCAGCCGCTCCAGCCGCTCCAGCCGCGGCAGCCGCTCCAGCCCCTCCAGCCTCGCCAGCCTCTCCATCCGCGGCAGCCGCTCCAGCCGCGGCAGCCGCTCCAGCCGCTCCAACCGCGGCAGCCGCTCCAGCCGCTACCGAGTGGAGCGGCTGCCACGGCTGGAGGGCTACCGCGGCTGGAGCGGCTGCCGCGGCTGGAGCAGTGCAGTGAGTCCAGGGAGTGCAAAGGCACCAGTGGGGATGGAGTGCAGTGAGTCCAAAGACTTCACTGTCACCACTGGGAATGCAGTGCAGTGAGTCCAGGGAGTGCACTTGCACCACTGGGGATGCAGTGCAGTGACTCCAGTGAGTGCACTGACACCACTGGGGATGCACTTCAGTCAGTCCAGTGAGTGTACTGGCACCACTGGGGATGCACTGCAGTGAGTCAAGAGAGTGCACTGGCAGGACTGGGGATGCAGTGCAGTGAGTCCAGAGAGTGCACTGGCACCACTGGGGATGCCCTGCAGTGAGTCCTGAGAGCGCACTGGCACCACTGGGGATGCAGTGCAGTGAGTCCAGAGAGCGCACTGGCACCAGTGGGAATGCGGTGCAGTGAGTCCAGAGAGTGCAATGGCACCACTGGGGATGCACTGCAGTGAGTCCAGAGAGTGCACTAGCACCACTGGGGATGCAGAGCAGTGAGTCCAGAGAGTGCACTGGCACCACTGAGAATGCATTTCAGTGAGTCCAGAGAGTGCCGTTCCAGCCTCGGCATCCGCTCCAGCCGAGTCAACCCCGCGGTAGCCCCTCCAGCCGCGGCAGACGCTCCAGCCGCGGCAGCCGCTCCAGCCGCTCCAGCCGCGGCAGCCGCTCCAGCCCCTCCAGCCGCGCCAGCCTCTCCATCCGCGGCAGCCGCTCCAGCCGCGGCAGCCGCTCCAGCCGCTCCAGCCGCGGCAGCCGCTCCAGCCGCTACCGAGTGGAGCGGCTGCCACGGCTGGAGGGCTACCGCGGCTGGAGCGGCTGCCGCGGCTGGAGCAGTGCAGTGAGTCCAGGGAGTGCAAAGGCACCAGTGGGGATGGAGTGCAGTGAGTCCAAAGACTTCAATGTCACCACTGGGAATGCACTTCAGTCAGTCCAGTGAGTGTACTGGCACCACTGGGGATGCACAGCAGTGAGTCCAGAGAGTGCATTGGCACCACTGGGGATGCAGTGCAGTGAGTCCAGAGAGTGCACTGGCACCATTGGAGATGCAGTGCAGTGAGTCCAGAGAGTGCACTGGCACCACTGGGGATGCAGTGCAGTGAGTCCAGAGAGTGCACTGGCACCAGTGGGGATGCAGTGCAGAGTGTCCAGAGAGTGCACTGGCACCACTGGGATGCACTGCAGTGAGTCCAGAGAGTGCTCTGGCACCACTGGAGATGCACTTCAGTGAGTGCAGAGACTGCACTGGCACCACTGGGGATGCAGTGCAGTGAGTCCAGTGAGTGTACTGGCACCACTGGGGATGCACTGCAGTGAGTCCAGAGAGTGCATTGGCACCACTTGGGATGCACTGCAGTGAGTCCAGAGAGTGCACTGGCACCACTGGGGATGCAGTGCAGTGAGTCCAGAGAGTGCACTGGCTCCACTGAGAATGCACTTCAGTGAGTCCAGAGAGTGCACTGGCACCACTGTGGATGCAGTGCCGTGAGTCCAGCGAATGCACTGGCACCACTGGGGATACGGTGCCGGGAGTCCAGAGAGTGCACTGACACCACTGGGGATGCAGTGCAGTGAGTCCACAGAGTGCACTGACACCAGTGGGAATGCGGTGCAGTGAGTCCAGAGAGTGCACTGGCACCACTGGGGATGCACTGCAGTGAGTCCAGAGTGCACTAGCACCACTGGGGATGCAGAGCAGTGAGTCCAGAGAGTGCACTGGCACCACTGAGAATGCATTTCAGTGAGTCCAGAGAGTGCCGTTCCAGCCTCGGTATCCGCTCCAGCCGAGTCAACCCCGCGGTAGGCCCTCCAGCCGCGGCAGACGCTCCAGCCGCGGCAGCCGCTCCAGCCGCTCCAGCCGCGGCAGCCGCTCCAGCCCCTCCAGCCTCGCCAGCCTCTCCATCCGCGGCAGCCGCTCCAGCCGCGGCAGCCGCTCCAGCCGCTCCAACCGCGGCAGCCGCTCCAGCCGCTACCGAGTGGAGCGGCTGCCACGGCTGGAGGGCTACCGCGGCTGGAGCGGCTGCCGCGGCTGGAGCAGTGCAGTGAGTCCAGGGAGTGCAAAGGCACCAGTGGGGATGGAGTGCAGTGAGTCCAAAGACTTCACTGTCACCACTGGGAATGCAGTGCAGTGAGTCCAGGGAGTGCACTTGCACCACTGGGGATGCAGTGCAGTGACTCCAGTGAGTGCACTGACACCACTGGGGATGCACTTCAGTCAGTCCAGTGAGTGTACTGGCACCACTGGGGATGCACTGCAGTGAGTCAAGAGAGTGCACTGGCAGGACTGGGGATGCAGTGCAGTGAGTCCAGAGAGTGCACTGGCACCACTGGGGATGCCCTGCAGTGAGTCCTGAGAGCGCACTGGCACCACTGGGGATGCAGTGCAGTGAGTCCAGAGAGCGCACTGGCACCAGTGGGAATGCGGTGCAGTGAGTCCAGAGAGTGCAATGGCACCACTGGGGATGCACTGCAGTGAGTCCAGAGAGTGCACTAGCACCACTGGGGATGCAGAGCAGTGAGTCCAGAGAGTGCACTGGCACCACTGAGAATGCATTTCAGTGAGTCCAGAGAGTGCCGTTCCAGCCTCGGCATCCGCTCCAGCCGAGTCAACCCCGCGGTAGCCCCTCCAGCCGCGGCAGACGCTCCAGCCGCGGCAGCCGCTCCAGCCGCTCCAGCCGCGGCAGCCGCTCCAGCCCCTCCAGCCGCGCCAGCCTCTCCAGCCGCGGCAGCCGCTCCAGCCGCGGTAGCCCTCCAGCCGTGGCAGCCGCTCCACTCGGTAGCGGCTGGAGCGGCTGCCGCGGCTGCCGCGGCTGGAGCGGCTGCCGCGACTGGAGCGGCTGCCGCGGTTGGAGCGGCTGCCGCGGCTGGAGCGGCTGGAGCGGATGCCGCGGCTGGAGCGGCTGGAGCGGCTGCCGCGGCTGGAGCGGCTGGCGCGGCTGGAGGAGCTACCGCGGCTGGAGCGGTTAACGCGGCTGGAGCGGATGCCGAGGCTGGAGCGGATGCCGCGGCTGGTGCGCCTGGAGAGGCTGCCGCGGCTAGAGCAGTGCAGTGAGTCCAGAGAGTGCACTGGCACCATTGGGGATGCAGTGCAGTGAGTCCAGAGAGTGCACTGGCAGGACTGGGGATGCAGTGCAGTGAGTCCAGAGAGTGCACTGGCACCACTGAGGATGCAATGCAGTGAGTCCAGAGAGTGCACTGGCACCACTGGGCATGCAGTGCTGTGAGTCCAGAGAGTGCACTGGCACCACTGGGGATGCACTTCAGTCAGTCCAGAGAGTGTACTGGCACCACTGGGGATGCACTGCAGTGAGTCAAGAGAGTGCACTGGCAGGACTGGGGATGCAGTGCAGTGAGTCCAGAGAGTGCACTGGCACCACTGGGGATGCCCTGCAGTGAGTCCTGAGAGCGCACTGGCACCACTGGGGATGCAGTGCAGTGAGTCCAGAGAGAGCACTGGCACCAGTGGGAATGCGGTGCAGTGAGTCCAGAGAGTGCAATGGCACCACTGGGGATGCACTGCAGTGAGTCCAGAGAGTGCACTAGCACCACTGGGGATGCAGAGCAGTGAGTCCAGAGAGTGCACTGGCACCACTGAGAATGCATTTCAGTGAGTCCAGAGAGTGCCGTTCCAGCCTCGGCATCCGCTCCAGCCGAGTCAACCCCGCGGTAGCCCCTCCAGCCGCGGCAGACGCTCCAGCCGCGGCAGCCGCTCCAGCCGCTCCAGCCGCG
>NW_027663955.1:47500-49515 GCF_964034855.1 Anser brachyrhynchus | reverse complement strand
TTTAGATTATATTTTCCAAATTATCACGCTGCTTGCACAGGTTAGCCTGTACCATGACTGTGTCTGCAAATGTTTTTCAGGTCACCTGGAGAATTACAGCACGGAGAGATCACACCAGCATTGGTGAAGTCCATTTGATGACCATTGAATATATTTTTTTTTAAGCTCTTTTCTGACTGTAGTATTTTTTTTCAGAATACCTTCGTGAGGGGAAAAATCTCTATTCCCCAAACTCCCAGTGCTTTCTCCTTAGCAAAGCAGCAAAGTCTTGTCCTGAACATGGATCGAGCTGGGCAAGCTGCTCTGGGAGTGCTGGAGATGAGGAATTTGGTGAAGAAGTAGATGGGGAGTTTCACAGCGCTGTCAGTGTGGTTGCCGGGTCCACTGCCCTGTACCAGTCTCACTGAATAGCAATCACCTTTTTTTTCACAGCTGCCCCTTCACACCCTTGTTTTTGGCTCCTGGACAGTGTTATTCAGCCCCCTTGCATGCTGGGGTCCTCAGCACTTCCCTCTACCAGAAAACAATACATCTGGTGTCATGGGACGATGACTGTTCATAAGTGATGACATTTTAGTGATTCTTACTTAGCAGTGGTGGAGAGATGCTTTATAAAAGTCAGGGAAGACAAACATGTCCATTGCTGTCTTCATGGAAATTATTCCAAGAAAACCTCTGGAAAGGAGTCCTAAACGAGAAGTTCAGATGAATTATTTTAGGTTGAGATTTATCTATCTATTTACTTATTTATTTATCTGAGAACAGCATTTCAGCCATACTGTTATGTGATGATTAATTGCACCACCCACTTGCCAGCTATATTAACCGTAGGTGAGCTGCTTATGGATATTCTGGAAGATTTACTCCCAGTGCTGTTCTATTCAAAATGCCAGCAACAAAGTCAGACAGGGTGAGCAGAGATGTGGCATTGAATGTGTTGCAGGCCCTGTTGCTTCCTTACAGTTGATAGTCTTGTTTCTGAAAGTATATTAGTTAATTTTCTTCACCACTACTGAGGGCAGACAGAGGGACTACATGCTAAGGAGGACATATGAGCAAAGAGAGTTAACTAATGCTAGATATTATGGGATGAGTTGGGCTTGAGCAGCTGAGGAGCCCAGACCATGATCTGCTCTGTGCCCAGCAGTGGCAGCCCCATCCACCCACCCATGGCAGAAAAGCCTTCCCAGCAGAAGGCACCTGGGGGACACATCATTGTCCAGCAGTTCTGCTGAGATTGCTGCTGACTTGGGGAACCTTACTGGTATTCCAATAAGTCCCTGAGACAAGTGCTCGAAGTCTAAGGCATTAGGAATGATATACAAAAGGAATTAAACTGGCAGAACTTCTCTCTTTGCAGAGCAGTAAAATTCCTAGTACTGAGGAAGAAAAATCAAAGCGCTTAACAGCTCTAGAAGAGAAAGAATCAGAAGAGGGTTTAAAGGAAGTGTTTGGAAATATGGAGAGTACAATAAATATTTGTTATTATTATGGTTTCCAATGGTCTACAATTTTAAGAAAAAATGGAGAAGGGAGGTTGCAGGACTGGGTAAAAGCAAGAAAAGGGGAGGAGAAAACATTTTTATGTTGCATACTTCCAACTCCCTGCTACGTGTCATTTTAACAAAAGTGGGATAGTGGTAGCTAAGTTTTCTGTTGAGCAAGGCCTGGAGTGCACAATGCTTTTTGGTATGTCCATACAGTCAAGGTAAATTTAAAATTTCCATCCATACCCTAGAAACACAACTGTCAATCAGTGGTCTGTGATCATCTCCTTATGTCGACTTCCTCAACGCACTGCTTCTCCAGCTTGAGAAGAAGGGAGCTCAGCCACATGCAACCAAGGGCACATCGCACAAACTTCTCCTTGGGTCAGCATAAAGTCTGTGCTCTGTTTGCTTGTGTAGAGAGAGTCCTGCAGTGCTGTGCTGTCTCCAGCCTGAGAAGTGCTCCTATACTTTCCTTTTCCTTGTTTCTCCCAAGAACCTAATAGACACCTTCAGCCATTTGCTTGA